>NC_092021.1:26883460-26928460 GCF_042242105.1 Pempheris klunzingeri
TGTGTGTGTGCACTCTGCCATGTAATAACCATCCATGTTGTTATGGAAACACGTGACTCTTCTTCTATCTGTATAAATCTGTCCTGCCGTGTGATTGGCCGCCTGCTCGGCGTCGGCGCCGTGCCAGCGATACAAACAGAGCCAATCTGTCGTTAAACCTGCAGCTACAGCAAACATGTTTACCGACGGCGCCGTCTGTCCAACCGCCACATTCATGATCAACATTCATCCACTCTGGACGTGTTTTTTACTTCATGTTTTTTACTCATCACTGACAGTATTCAGTCTGCTGCCTCACTCTGTTTAATAGGACGGCACATCAGGGCCTTTAAAGGTTGAAGAAAATAAGAACTATGGAGCCGAGGATGAGGGGTAATACCCTGAGAATGAATTAAAGAAATAAAACAAATACATGATAAAACCCTTGAATACTATGAAGATGGAAATTGGCACCAAAAAAAAAACACTTGGATGTTCTGTGGTGGAAAATTTGTGAGGAAATAATGCTAATGCTAATAATAATAATAATAATAATGATGATGATGATGATGATGATAATAATAATAACAATTATGATAATAATGATAATAATAATAATAATAATAATGATGATGATGATGATGATGATGATGATGATGATAATAATAATAACAATTATGATAATAATAATAATAATGATAATAATGTTAATAATACTAATGATAATAATGATAATAATAATAATTAAAGCTGCAAGCAGCGTTGAAGGGCCCTCGCACCTCCGCGCGCGTCGGGGCGTGCGGCGGCCCCGTCTTGTGTTGGACTCCGACCCTTCCATGCGCTTTTAGAACGTTCATGTAGTTTGGACAGCGCGTGAAGGACTTACACGTCACTTCCTGCGTCCTCTATGTGGCGCTAGAGAACAGTCACTAATCACATCCTGTATTCCAGTATATGAAGTGTTGACTACACTGTGAAAATTTCATGCAAATCAAATGATCATTGCCATAGACGTGTTAGTTCCTGTTGCCACCAGGTGGCGCAATGACTGTGGTCACTAATTGGCATCTAGATGTCTTCAGGCCGGGACTCTTATTAAGCGTGACAAGTTTGAAAGAGATTGGATAATGTACACTGAAGTTACAGCAATTTCCTGTTCCATGGCGAACAGCGTTGCCATGGTGACAGCGTCTGACAAAACATCAAGAGCTTCATAACTTTGCATCATCCATGTAGTGGGAATGTTTGGATCAAATTTGAGGTGTCTGTGATCAACCTGCTGAGAGAGAAACGTCTGAGAATAAAACATGCACTTCCTCTTGCCACTAGGTGGCGCTATGACTTTGAATGAATATTGACAAGTAGACGTCTTCAGGGCGGGACTCTCATCAGACATGTCAAGATTGGTGCTGATTGGATCACGTACAGTCAAGTTATTAACAATTTCCTGTTTGATGGCGAGTCATGGCGACACACTGAACTTTACCAGCTCGCCACGCCCAAACCGTTAAAGATTATATCAAACCTTTGATAACTTTTCATCCTTGATATTGTTTGTACCAGCTGACCAAGTTTGAAGTCGATCGCTTGAACCCCCTCGGAGAAGTTCGTTCATTTACGTCCCCTGTAAATCGCCAAAACTGTGTGAAAAATCCAATATGGCCGACGTCTTGTTGGGTTTAGGTCAATGCTCCAAGAGGCTTTTTTGTAGGTCCTATGGTCCCGCATATGTATACCGAATTTGGTACATGTAGGTAAAACGTAGACCGGGGGCTAGTTCGTCAAAGTTTTGTAGGGGGCGCCATAGAGCCATTTTGGCCCACCGAAACACGTGAACTAAATAAGATTACTCATTTTAGGCCTCCTGACGTGCATGCCAAATTTGGTGAGTGTGCACGCATGCATAAGCTTCGAAATTACGTTCGATTTTCATGGCGAACAAGGCGTCGCCACGGTGACAGCGTTTGGCGAAACCTCAAGCCCTTCATAACTTTGCATCAACCACGTCTTGAGAATGTTTGGCTAAAATTTGAAGTGTCTGTGGTTAACCTGCTGAGAGAGAGACGTCCGAGAAAGAAGACATGTACCTCCTCTAGCCAGTAGGTGGCGCTATGACTATGGTTCAAAATGGCCACGTACATGTCTTCAGAGCCGGACAGTCATCAAACTGTATGAATTTGGTGAAGATAGGACCTTGTACAGTGGAGTTACAGCACTTTCAATTTTGATGGCGTAAAAAAAATTTCAATCGACAGTGTCTGCGTCGCCACGCCAACAGCTTTTGACGGAGACTCACGGCGTTCGCTCCAGACCAACACCAACATCTTCTGGCTTTCCTGACCAAATTTGAAGTGGATCCGATCAACTGACTGGTCTTGAGCCATCATAGCGTAAAACATAAAGTTTCCTGTCACCACCAGGTGGCGCTGTGACTTAGAATGAATATTGACACGTAGACGTGTTCAGGGCGGGACTCTCATCAGACATGTCAAGTTTGGTGCTGATTGGATCACGTACAGTCAAGTTATTAACAATTTCCTGTTTGATGGCGAGTCATGGCGAGACACTGAACTTTGCCAGCTCGCCACGCCCAAACCGTTAAAGATTATATCAAACCTTTGATAACTTTTCATCATTGATGCCTTCTCTACCAGCTGACCAAGTTTGAAGTCGATCACTTGAACCCCCTCGGACTAGTTCGTTCATTTACGTCCCCTGTAAATCGCCAAAAATGCGTGAAAAATCCAATATGGCTGACTTCCTGTTGGGTTTAGGTCATCGCTCCAAGAGACTTTTTTGTTCGCCCTGAAGAGATACACGAACCCACCGAATTTCGTACATGTACATAAAACGCAGTTCCGGGGCTGAGTTTAGGTGGCGCTACAGAGCCATTTTGCCACGGCCATTTGCGAAACCTTTAAAATACGTAATTTTTCGCCATGTCTGAATTTTGTGCAAATTTTGGTGAGTTTTCGTGCATGTTCAGGCCCCCAAATTAGCGATTCATTGTTTATAAGAACAAGAAGAATTAAAGCTGCAAGCAGCGTTGGAGGGCCCTCGCACCTCTGCGCGCGTCGGGGCGTGCGGCGGCCCCGTCCCGTTACTGGACTCCGACCCTTCCATGTGCTTTTAGAACGTTCATGTAGTTTGGACAGCGCGTGAAGGACTTACACGTCACTTCCTGCGTCCTCTATGTGGCGCTAGAGAACAGTCACTAATCACATCCTGTATTCCAGTATATGAAGTGTTGACTACACTGTGAAAATTTCATGCAAATCAAATGATCATTGCCATAGACGTGTTACTTCCTGTTTCCACCAGGTGGCGCAATGACTGTGGTCACTAATTGGCATCTAGATGTCTTCAGGCCGGGACTCTTATTAAGCGTGACAAGTTTGAAAGAGATTGGATAATGTACACTGAAGTTACAGCAATTTCCTGTTCCATGGCGAACAGCGTTGCCATGGTGACAGCGTCTGACAAAACGTCAAGAGCTTCATAACTTTGCATCATCCATGTAGTGGGAATGTTTGGATCAAATTTGAGGTGTCTGTGATCAACCTGCTGAGAGAAAAACATCTGAGAATAAAACATGCACTTCCTCTTGCCACTAGGTGGCGCTATGACTTTGAATGAATATTGACATGTAGACGTCTTCAGGGCGGGACTCTCATCAGACATGTCAAGATTGGTGCTGATTGGATCACGTACAGTCAAGTTATTAACAATTTCCTGTTTGATGGCGAGTCATGGCGACACACTGAACTTTACCAGCTCGCCACGCCCAAACCGTTAAAGATTATATCAAACCTTTGATAACTTTTCATCCTTGATATTGTTTGTACCAGCTGACCAAGTTTGAAGTCGATCGCTTGAACCCCCTCGGAGTAGTTCGTTCATTTACGTCCCCTGTAAATCGCCAAAAATGTGTGAAAAATCCAATATGGCCGACGTCTTGTTGGGTTTAGGTCAATGCTCCAAGAGGCTTTTTTGTAGGTCCTATGGTCCCGCATATGTATACCGAATTTGGTACATGTAGGTAAAACGTAGACCGGGGGCTAGTTCGTCAAAGTTTTGTAGGGGGCGCCATAGAGCCATTTTGGCCCACCGAAACCCGTGAACTAAATAAGATTACTCATTTTAGGCCTCCTGACGTGCATGCCAAATTTGGTGAGTGTGCACGCATGCATAAGCTTCGAAATTATGTTCGATTTTCATGGCGAACAAGGCGTCGCCACGGTGACAGCGTTTGGCGAAACCTCAAGCCCTTCATAACTTTGCATCAACCACGTCTTGAGAATGTTTGGCTAAAATTTGAAGTGTCTGTGGTTAACCTGCTGAGAGAGAGACGTCCGAGAAAGAAGACATGTACCTCCTCTAGCCAGTAGGTGGCGCTATGACTATGGTTCAAAATGGCCACGTACATGTCTTCAGAGCCGGACAGTCATCAAACTGTATGAATTTGGTGAAGATAGGACCTTGTACAGTGGAGTTACAGCACTTTCAATTTTGATGCCGTAAAAAAAATTTCAATCGACAGTGTCTGCGTCGCCACGGCAACAGCTTTTGACGGAGACTCACGGCGTTCGCTCCAGACCAACACCAATATCTTCTGGCTTTCCTGACCAAATTTGAAGTGGATCCGATCAACTGGCTGGTCTTGAGCCATCATAGCGTAAAACATAAAGTTTCCTGTCACCACCAGGTGGCGCTGTGACTTACAATGAATATTGACACGTAGACGTGTTCAGGGCGGGACTCTCATCAGACATGTCAAGTTTGGTGCTGATTGGATCACGTACAGTCAAGTTATTAACAATTTCCTGTTTGATGGCGAGTCATGGCGAGACACTGAACTTTGCCAGCTCGCCACGCCCAAACCGTTAAAGTAATAACAAGACTTTTAATAACTTTTCATCATTGAGGCCTTCTCTACCAGCTGACCAAGTTTGAAGTCGATCGCTTGAACCCCCTCGGACGAGTTCGTTCATTTACGTCCCCTGTAAATCGCCAAAAATGCGTGAAAAATCCAATATGGCCGACTTCCTGTTGGTTTTAGGTCATTGGTCCAAATTAGTTTTTTGTGCGTCTTGAAGAGATACACGAACCCACCGAATTGCATACACGTGAAAAAATCGCACTTCTGGGGCAGTGGGTTGAGGGCGCTATAGAGCCATTTTGCCACGCCCATTTGCGAAACCTTTAAAATACGTAATTTTTCACCACGACTGATGCGTGTGCAAATTTTGGTGAGTTTTCGTGCATGTTCAGGCCCCCAAATTAGCAATTCATTGTGGATAAGAAGAAGAATAATAATAATAATTAAAGCTGCAAGCAGCGTTGAAGGGCCCTCGCACCTCCACGCGCGTCGGGGCGTGCGGCGGCCCTGTCCCGTTGTTGGACTCCGACCCTTCCATGCGCTTTCAGAACGTTCATGTAGTTTGGACAGCGCGTGAAGGACTTACACGTCACTTCCTGCGTCCCCTATGTGGCGCTAGAGAACAGTCACTAATCACATCCTGTATTCCAGTATATGAAGTGTTGACTACACTGAAAATTTCATGCAAATCAAATGATCATTGCCATAGACGTGTTACTTCCTGTTGCCACCAGGTGGCGCAATGACTGTGGTCACTAATTGGCATCTAGATGTCTTCAGGCCGGGACTCTTATTAAGCGTGACAAGTTTGAAAGAGATTGGATAATGTACACTGAAGTTACAGCAATTTCCTGTTCCATGGCGAACAGCGTTGCCATGGTGACAGCGTCTGAGAATACGTCAAGAGCTTCATAACTTTGCATCATCCATGTAGTGGGAATGTTTGGATCAAATTTGAGGTGTCTGTGATCAACCTGCTGAGAGAGAAACGTCTGAGAATAAAACATGCACTTCCTCTTGCCACTAGGTGGCGCTATGACTTTGAATGAATATTGACATGTAGACGTCTTCAGGGCGGGACTCTCATCAGACATGTCAAGATTGGTGCTGATTGGATCACGTACAGTCAAGTTATTAACAATTTCCTGTTTGATGGCGAGTCATGGCGAGACACTGAACTTTACCAGCTCGCCACGCCCAAACCGTTAAAGATTATATCAAACCTTTGATAACTTTTCATCCTTGATATTGTTTGTACCAGCTGACCAAGTTTGAAGTCGATCGCTTGAACCCCCTCGGACTAGTTCGTTCATTTACGTCCCCTGTAAATCGCCAAAAATGTGTGAAAAATCCAATATGGCCGACGTCCTGTTGGGTTTAGGTCAATGCTCCAAGAGGCTTTTTTGTAGGTCCTATGGTCTCGCATATGTATACCGAATTTGGTACATGTAGGTAAAACGTAGACCCGGGGCTAGTTCGTCAAAGTTTTGTAGGGGGCGCCATAGAGCCATTTTGGCCCACCGAAACCCGTGAACTAAATAAGATTACTCATTTTAGGCCTCCTGACGTGCATGCCAAATTTGGTGAGTGTGCACGTATGCATAAGCTTCGAAATTACGTTCGATTTTCATGGCGAACAAGGCGTCGCCACGGTGACAGCGTTTGGCGAAACCTCAAGCCCTTCATAACTTTGCATCAACCACGTTTTGAGAATGTTTGGCTAAAATTTGAAGTGTCTGTGGTTAACCTGCTGAGAGAGAGACGTCCGAGAAAGAAGACATGTACCTCTTCTAGCCAGTAGGTGGCGCTATGACTATGGTTCAAAATGGCCACGTACATGTCTTCAGAGCCGGACAGTCATCAAACTGTATGAATTTGGTGAAGATAGGACCTTGTACAGTGGAGTTACAGCACTTTCAATTTTCATGGCGTAAAAAAAATTTCAATCGACAGTGTCTGCGTCGCCACGGCAACAGCTTTTGACGGAGACTCACGGCGTTCGCTCCAGACCAACACCAACACCTTCTGGCTTTCCTGACCAAATTTGAAGTGGATCCGATCAACTGGCTGGTCTTGAGCCATCATAGCGTAAAACATAAAGTTTCCTGTCACCACCAGGTGGCGCTGTGACTTTGAATGAATATTGACACGTAGACGTGTTCGGGGCGGGACTCTCATCAGGCATGTGAAGTTTGGTGCTGATTGGATCACGTACAGTCAAGTTATTAACAATTTCCTGTTTGATGGCGAGTCATGGCGAGACACTGAACTTTGCCAGCTCGCCACGCCCAAACCGTTAAAGTAATAACAAGACTTTTAATAACTTTTCATCATTGATGCCTTCTCTACCAGCTGACCAAGTTTGAAGTCAATCGCTTGAACCCCCTCGGACTAGTTCGTTCATTTACGTCCCCTGTAAATCGCCAAAAATGCGTGAAAAATCCAATATGGCTGACTTCCTGTTGGGTTTAGGTCATCGCTCCAAGAGACTTTTTTGTTCGTCCTGAAGAGATACACGAACCCACCGAATTTCGTACATGTACATAAAACGCAGTTCCGGGGCTGAGTTTAGGTGGCGCTACAGAGCCATTTTGCCACGGCCATTTGCGAAACCTTTAAAATACGTAATTTTTCGCCATGTCTGAATTTTGTGCAAATTTTGGTGAGTTTTCGTGCATGTTCAGGCCCCCAAATTAGCGATTCATTGTGGATAAAAAGAAGAATAATAATAATAATTAAAGCTGCAAGCAGCGTTGAAGGGCCCTCGCACCTCCACGCGCGTCGGGGCGTGCGGCGGCCCTGTCCCGTTGTTGGACTCCGACCCTTCCATGCGCTTTCAGAACGTTCATGTAGTTTGGACAGCGCGTGAAGGACTTACACGTCACTTCCTGCGTCCCCTATGTGGCGCTAGAGAACAGTCACTAATCACATCCTGTATTCCAGTATATGAAGTGTTGACTACACTGAAAATTTCATGCAAATCAAATGATCATTGCCATAGACGTGTTACTTCCTGTTGCCACCAGGTGGCGCAATGACTGTGGTCACTAATTGGCATCTAGATGTCTTCAGGCCGGGACTCTTATTAAGCGTGACAAGTTTGAAAGAGATTGGATAATGTACACTGAAGTTACAGCAATTTCCTGTTCCATGGCGAACAGCGTTGCCATGGTGACAGCGTCTGAGAATACGTCAAGAGCTTCATAACTTTGCATCATCCATGTAGTGGGAATGTTTGGATCAAATTTGAGGTGTCTGTGATCAACCTGCTGAGAGAGAAACGTCTGAGAATAAAACATGCACTTCCTCTTGCCACTAGGTGGCGCTATGACTTTGAATGAATATTGACATGTAGACGTCTTCAGGGCGGGACTCTCATCAGACATGTCAAGATTGGTGCTGATTGGATCACGTACAGTCAAGTTATTAACAATTTCCTGTTTGATGGCGAGTCATGGCGAGACACTGAACTTTACCAGCTCGCCACGCCCAAACCGTTAAAGATTATATCAAACCTTTGATAACTTTTCATCCTTGATATTGTTTGTACCAGCTGACCAAGTTTGAAGTCGATCGCTTGAACCCCCTCGGACTAGTTCGTTCATTTACGTCCCCTGTAAATCGCCAAAAATGTGTGAAAAATCCAATATGGCCGACGTCCTGTTGGGTTTAGGTCAATGCTCCAAGAGGCTTTTTTGTAGGTCCTATGGTCTCGCATATGTATACCGAATTTGGTACATGTAGGTAAAACGTAGACCCGGGGCTAGTTCGTCAAAGTTTTGTAGGGGGCGCCATAGAGCCATTTTGGCCCACCGAAACCCGTGAACTAAATAAGATTACTCATTTTAGGCCTCCTGACGTGCATGCCAAATTTGGTGAGTGTGCACGCATGCATAAGCTTCGAAATTACGTTCGATTTTCATGGCGAACAAGGCGTCGCCACGGTGACAGCGTTTGGCGAAACCTCAAGCCCTTCATAACTTTGCATCAACCACGTTTTGAGAATGTTTGGCTAAAATTTGAAGTGTCTGTGGTTAACCTGCTGAGAGAGAGACGTCCGAGAAAGAAGACATGTACCTCTTCTAGCCAGTAGGTGGCGCTATGACTATGGTTCAAAATGGCCACGTACATGTCTTCAGAGCCGGACAGTCATCAAACTGTATGAATTTGGTGAAGATAGGACCTTGTACAGTGGAGTTACAGCACTTTCAATTTTCATGGCGTAAAAAAAATTTCAATCGACAGTGTCTGCGTCGCCACGGCAACAGCTTTTGACGGAGACTCACGGCGTTCGCTCCAGACCAACACCAACATCTTCTGGCTTTCCTGACCAAATTTGAAGTGGATCCGATCAACTGGCTGGTCTTGAGCCATCATAGCGTAAAACATAAAGTTTCCTGTCACCACCAGGTGGCGCTGTGACTTTGAATGAATATTGACACGTAGACGTGTTCGGGGCGGGACTCTCATCAGGCATGTGAAGTTTGGTGCTGATTGGATCACGTACAGTCAAGTTATTAACAATTTCCTGTTTGATGGCGAGTCATGGCGAGACACTGAACTTTGCCAGCTCGCCACGCCCAAACCGTTAAAGTAATAACAAGACTTTTAATAACTTTTCATCATTGATGCCTTCTCTACCAGCTGACCAAGTTTGAAGTCAATCGCTTGAACCCCCTCGGACTAGTTCGTTCATTTACGTCCCCTGTAAATCGCCAAAAATGCGTGAAAAATCCAATATGGCTGACTTCCTGTTGGGTTTAGGTCATCGCTCCAAGAGACTTTTTTGTTCGTCCTGAATAGATACATGAACCCACCGAATTTCGTACATGTACATAAAACGCAGTTCCGGGGCTGAGTTTAGGTGGCGCTACAGAGCCATTTTGCCACGGCCATTTGCGAAACCTTTAAAATACGTAATTTTTCGCCATGTCTGAATTTTGTGCAAATTTTGGTGAGTTTTCGTGCATGTTCAGGCCCCCAAATTAGCGATTCATTGTGGATAAAAAGAATAATAATAATAATAATAATAATAATAATAATAATAATTCCTTCAGTTTCAACTATGTTTTTGGCCCCCTGGTCGCCTGGTTTTTTTCATTTGACGTATTTTTTCGAGGCCTACCTGCTCGGGGCCTGTGAGGTCCGTACACCTCTTGGTTCTTGGGTACTTGCACGTTTTCCTCCCTTGCTCGTTTTCCCCCACGCAGTTACAATAGGGTCCTCGCACCGCTTGGTGCTCGGGCCCTAATAATAATAATAATAATAATAATTCCTTCAGTTTCAACTATGTTTTCGGCCCCCTGGTCGGCTGGTTTTTTTCATTTGACGTATTTTTTTGAGGCCTACCTGCTCGGGGCCTGTGAGGTCCGTACACCTCTTGGTTCTTGGGTACTTGCACGTTTTCCTCCCTTGCTCGTTTTCCCCCACACAGTTACAATAGGGTCCTCGCACCGCTTGGTGCTCGGGCCCTAATAATAATTAAAGCTGCAAGCAGCGTTGGAGGGCCCTCGCACCTCCGCGCTCGTCGGGGGGTGCGGCGGCTCCGTCCCGCCGCCGGACTCCGACCCTTCCACGCGGCTCAGAACGTGCGTGTAGTTTGGACAGCGCGTGAAGGAGTTACACGTCACTTCCCGCGTCCCGTATGTTGCGCTAGAAAACGGCCGCTAATGATGTCCTGTATTCCAGTATATGAAGTGTTGACTACACTGTGAAGGTCTTGAGGCTTTTCAGAGAAAACATGAGAAGTGTGAAACACACTGGAGAATCTACAGTCAACTTAGAAGAACTTTCGGTGCCATGGCGGGACACTGAACTTTGACAGCACGCCACGCCCAAACCGTAAAAGATTATATAAAGCTTTTGATAACTTTTCATCTTGAATAGTGTTTCCACCAGCTGACCGAGTTTGAAGTCGATCGCTTCGACCCCCTCGGACTAGTTCGCTCATTTACGGCCCCTATAAATGGCTTAAATTTTGACACTTAATTCAAAATGGCCGACTTCCTGTTGGGTTTAGGTCAACGCTCCGAGAGGCTTTTTTGTAGGTCCTATCGTCCCTCATAAGTATACCGACTTTGGTAGATGTAGGTGAAACGTAGCCCGGGGGCTAGTTCGTCAAAGTTTTGTAGGGGGCGCCGTAGAGCCATTTTGGTCCACCCAAACCTGTTAACCCAATAACATTATTCATTGTAGGCCTCCTGACGTGTATGCCAAATTTGGTGAGTGTGCACACATGTTCAAATTTTGATGGCGAAAAAATTTTTCAATTGAAGGTCAGTGCGTCGCCACGCCAACAGCTTTTGACGGAGACTCACGGCGTTCGCTCCAGACCAACATCAACATCTTCTGGCTTTCTTGACCAAATTTGAAGTGGATCTGATCAACTGGCTGGTCTTGAGCCATCATAGCGTAAAATATTAGCATTTCCTGTCACCACTAGGTGGCGCTGTGACTTAGAATGAATATTGACATGTAGACTTGTTCAGGGCGGGAGTCTCATCAGACATGTGAAGTTTGGTGCATATTGGATCACGTACAATGAAGTTATTAACAACTTCCTGTTTGACGGCGAGGGACTGAATTTTGACAGCTCGCCACGCCCAAACCGTTAAAGATTATGGAAAGCCTTTGATAACTTTTCATCCTTAGTATTGTTTCTACCAGCTGACAAAGTTTGAAGTTGATGGCTTCAAACCCCTCGGACTAGTTCGTTCATTTACGACGCCTACCTTTCGCCATAAAATCAAAATAACCGACTTCCTGTTGGGTTCAGGTCATTGGTCCAAATTACTTTTTTGTGCGTCTTGAAGTGATACATGAACCCACCAAATTGCGTACACGTACATAAATTGCAGTTCCGGGGGTAGGGGCTTTAGCGTTTGGGGGCGCTATAGAGCCATTTTGCCACGCCCATTTGTGAGACCCATAAAATACGAAATTTTTCGCCAGGCCTGATGCGTGTGCAAATTTTTTCTGACTTTTCGTGCATGTTCAGGCCCTCAAATTTGCGATTGTTTCTGCAGGAGAAAAATAATAATAATAATAATAATAATAATAATAATAATAATAATTCCTTCAATTTCAACTATGTTTTCAGCCCCCTGGTCTCCTGGTTTTTTTCATTTGACGTATTTTTCCAAGGCCTACCTGCTCGGGGACTATGAGGTCCGTACACCTCTTGGTTCTTGGGTACTTGCACGTTTCCTCCCTTTTCCCCCACGCAGTTACAATAGGGTCCTCGCACCGCTTGGTGCTCGGGCCCTAATAATAATAATAATAATAATAATAATAATAATAATAATTCCTTCAGTTTCAACTATGTTTTTGGCCCCCTGGTCGCCTGGTTTTTTTCATTTGACGTATTTTTTCGAGGCCTACCTGCTCGGGGCCTGTGAGGTCCGTACACCTCTTGCTTCTTGGGTACTTGCACGTTTTCCTCCCTTGCTCGTTTTCCCCCACACAGTTACAATAGGGTCCTCGCACCGCTTGGTGCTCGGGCCCTAATAATAATGATAATAATGATAATAATAATAATAATGATAATAATGATAATAATAATAATAATAATAATGATGATAATAATAATAATTATGATAATAATGATAATAATGATAATAATGATAATAATAATAATAATAATAATATAATAATAATAATGATAATAATAATAATAATGATAATAACATTTATGATAATAACAATGATTATAATTGTCTGGGCTAAACAGACAGAAGCTCTTTGGGCCTCAGCAGGTTTCAGTACGTCAGTGACCGATGACCGTCTGTAGTTCTGCTGGTGTTAAACTAAATAAAGGTGTTGGACACATGTTGGCCTGATGGTGGCGCTGGACTAGAAACTGCTGCTGAAAAGTCTTGAGAACAAACTTTCCTCTGTTGTTGAGGTCGTCACATTATGAGCCAGGACTGGAACTGTGCTTCTTAATCACCTCAATCACCTTTTCTGCCTGTGGTTTGATGTTTTTTGATGTTTGCCGTCACAGGTGGGCCGTGGTTGCCGTGGCAGTGACCGGATGAGCCCGTCTGTCGTCCCCCCGTCCATCGCTCCCCTCCGCCCCTCCACCCCTCCGGCAGCCCGAGGACGGCTCTGATGAGCGGACAGCAGAGAGCGGAGAGAAGAGACGACCCGCCATGGCCGGCGGTAAAGACCAGATCCGTCCCCCCCGTCGTGTCCTTGTGTTTGCCGCCTTGTCTCTGAGGTGTTGTGTGTCTCTGCCGCAGCAGCTGACGGTGTAGGCGGTCTGGGGGCCGAGCAGAACCACCTGAGCGTCCCCGTCACCGATCATGGAGCCTGGGCCACGGCCATGAACAACCTGGGCATCGTGCCCGTGGGCATCGGCGGGCAGCAGCTGGTTTCAGGTACGTCCCGCTCTGAACTCACCGATGTGTTCGGTGACTCACCTGTGGCTCCCTCGGTCTTCAGGTGTTAACCTACGGTGGCCCAGAGAGCTCAACACAGAGCAACTTACCATTCTGATTCTCATCTCACTAAAACATTTCATCCCTGTGAAGTCTGTGAGAGCTTGTTCCTTCCTTAGTTGAACACGTTAGCCTGTAACCTCCTCCTTTATTCCTCTCAAGGACGTCGTTTCCACTGGGACATACGGCACCACAACTGGAATGTGATGAAATGTGGTTCAGACGGTCACGTTCTCCTCGGGATGAACCGTTACAGCTTTACTGACCCCATGACTGTCTCGTGCCACCATCAGGCCTAACATCAGGAGTGAAGAACTGTGGCAACCTGTGATAACTTTTACATACGTTATCATGGTTAGCTTGTTTTTAGCCTAGCGAGGCTAACAAGGATGTGATTGGCTAATGCTAACTAATCCTGATTGGTCCTTTTCTTTGTTTGATGAAGAAGAAACCCTCTTAAATAGTCAGCGACATGCATCAGTTATTTCAACAAACATGATGAAGCTAATATTCAGTGTGTGAACACACCGTGACGAAGCTCTGCACATTTCTGCTCCTTAACTTTAATGTTGGAGACGTTAACATCCGTCGGAGACGTGTCAGTGTCACACTTGCTCGGCTAAATATAGGATTTTACCGTCCCAGTGGAGATGATGTCCTTGTTAGACGGGAATAAAAAAAACCTTTTGCATCATCCCCAAAAATAATTGACAATTAAAGTCCCTAAAAGCCTGTCGCCACGACGACTAACGTCACAGGAAACATACGTGATGCAGAGTTTAGCATCAAAGGAAGAAGAAGCAGATCAACTAGAGATTTGATTTGACAAATCCACTCATGTTTCCCAGTGATGTTTGAGTCCAAAGCAATGCAACAGAGTCTTAATGAGACGGTGGGGAAGCACAAAAGAGGTCTTCTTCTCTGATGTTTTGCTCTCGGGGCTCCAGGAGCTGGAGGAGGCGTTGGAGATGGAGTCTCTTTAAACTCACCTTCAGGGACGAAGAGCAGCTTCACGCTTCGCTCGTCTCAGCTTCCTCTGCTGAATTCAGAGTTAAGCTCTCATTGAGATGCCAATTTCATCTCGGGCCTGACAGCAGCATCTGTCAGGGCGGCTTTAAGGGGCTTTCTTTAAACTAGTTATCAGTCTTTGGACAGAGCTGGGTGCACCTGAGCGGCCCGGACACCCAGGAAGCAGCATTTCAAACAGGAGCAGTTTGGGGAAGGAGACGTGTGAAAAATGTTGTTTGAGGGACAAATCATTTGGTTTTTTCATCTGTTTCGCTCAGGAAACAGCCGACAGACTGGGGGGGTGTTTCTGAACGTGTGCAGGGCTCCGCCCATTTTTAGGTTTACTTTAATTGACGTTAGCCTGACTTATAGCTGCTAAAGTTAGCTTAACACAGTGCTGTGAGGATTAACGTTACAGGAAGCGTTAGCACCAAGAGCTCCACCACTGAGCTCCAGCAGCTCAGTGGAGGTTGTAGTCAGCTGTTGTCCAGGTTGACAGACTGTCTACAAACAGCTGTTAGCCATTTCTTCCAAAGAAAGTTGCTCAGTGGAGCATGAAGCCAATAAAGTTTGACTTCCCAGACATAAAAGTACCTGGATCTTCCTCACTGGGCCCACAGAGCATGATGTACTAGAGTCTTGGGCCTGCCGAGCCAGCTAACTTCCTGTTAGCCCTGTGCTAACTTCCTGTTAGCCCTGTGCTAACTTGAATGGGGATAAAGTGATTAAATCATGAAGCTCTTCTAGACTTCCCAGATGTTCTCGGACTGAATGGATCAAACTCTTAGACAGTTTGGCCACTAAGTCAAATTGTCTTCAAACGTTGACATTGCGACATGAGACAAGTGTTAACGATGCAGACGGCTCATGATGCCCCGCCCTAAAGCCCCCCCCCCTCTTCCTGGTGTATCTTCCTCTAAATGGACCATCACTGACTAAATGAACTGAAGAAGACAGTAAACTAGAGACTGAGAGCAGAAACTGTTCACTGAGCTGATGAATCATTTCCTCATTGACTTCCATCCAATCAGACTTCTGTTTGGAGCCGGTGGAGTCGCCCCCTGCTGGACACTAGAGAGCTTTAGGGCTCCAGTGTTCAGACCCAGAAACGTGGTCCACCTCTTTGTCCAGTCTGTGGTTCAGGTGCACTTGTGGAGGTTTAGATGTCGTGGGATGCAGCAGTGGGAGAAGTGACGGGGCTGCAGGGGACCGTTGACCTCCAAGAATAAACTGGAGCAAAACCAGTGAGGTTCTCACTGCCAGCGCTCTGTGGGCGGGTTAAAGTCACTGATGTTAGCGTCGCTCTGCCTGCCTGTGGCCAACGGATCTACTACTACCAGTACTACTAACAGTACTACTAACAGTACTACTACCAGTACTACTACTACTACCAGTACTACTACTACCAGTACTACCAGTACTACCAGTACTACTACCAGTACTACTACCAGTACTACCAGTACTACTAACAGTACTACTACTACCAGTACTACTACCAGTACTACTACCAGTACTACTACCAGTACTACCAGTACTACCAGTACTACTACCAGTACTACCACAGTTACAGTGTTACACAGTGTAAACAGGCTGCTTGTCCTTGTTGCTGTGCAGTAACAGGGACTGAGGGGGAGGTGAGGAAGAGGAGGCTGATCTCACATCAGTCTGAGCTGACATGATCGCTGAGTCTCTCCTCTCAGATCACAGAAACATTAATCTGCTTCTGTGTGAGTGTGTGAGTGTGAGTGTGTGTGTGTGAGTGTGTGTGTGAGTGTGTGTGTGTGTGAGTGTGAGTGTGTGTGTGTGTGTGAGTGTGTGTGTGAGTGTGTGTGTGTGTGAGTGTGTGTGTGTGTGTGAGTGTGTGTGAGTGTGTGTGTGAGTGTGTGAGTGCTATTGTACAGTCGCTCCATGGTGCTACAGAGAAGAGGCCAAATGAAGACTCACCAGACTTCATGCATATTTATGGTGTTTCTAACAGCTTCACAGCTCCACTAGAGGCTCTGTGGGCTCAGAGTTTTTTGACCTAATTGAGTTTTTCCTGGAAAGACACACGAACAGCTTTTTATCTGTGTGTGTGTGTGTGTGTGTGTGTGTGTGTGTGTGTGTGCTGATGACTGTAATGCTGATGAAAACTGAGTCAGTGTCCAAATGAAAAAGATTTAAATCAGCTTTTAGACAACGAGTCAAAGCACTGAAACAGAGAGTACTACTACTGCAGAGTACTACTACTGCAGAGTACTAATACTGCATAGTACTACTACTGCAGAGTGCTACTACTGCAGAGTACTACTACTGCATAGTACTACTACTGCAGAGTACTACTACTGCAGAGTGCTACTACTGCAGAGTATTACTACTGCATAGTACTACTACTGCAGAGTACTACTGCAGAGTACTACTACTGCATAGTACTACTACTGCAGAGTACTACTACTGCAGAGTACTACTACTGCAGAGTGCTACTACTGCAGAGTATTACTACTGCATAGTACTACTACTGCAGAGTACTACTGCAGAGTACTACTACTGCATAGTACTACTACTGCAGAGTACTACTACTGCAGAGTACTACTACTACTATACTACTATAGTACTATAAATACTATAGTATATATAAATATATAAGTCTTTACTATAGTAAGGTACCTCGGCCGATGAGGGCCGATGGAGGCCGATGGGGGCTGATGAGGTCTCACCTGGGGGGTTAATCGCAGCCTGATGTCGTCTTTTGTTTCTCGGTGTTTCTGCTGGAGAAACATAAAAGAATCAGAATTAGAGGCGTGAACTCGTCTTTTCTCTCTCCTGTCTTGGCTCGCCGCTCGGTTTTTCTCTCCTCTCCATATTTCCTCCCCTGCCTTCCCTCGGTTCTCTCTCCCTGGCAGTCTCCGCGGAGCTCCCAGCCAGAGAAATGAAACCTGGCTCCAGTCGATTTGGCTCCGGTAGAAAAAGCTGTGAGCAAAGAGCGGCCTTATGTGATTAAGACGAATGTGTGGCAGCGAGATGTGTAATTCACCTGCCGGGGGTTATCGCAGACAACGCTTTAATGAGTTTTCCCAAGACCTGAAGAATCTCCGACTGCATCCCTTCTACACAGGCTCAGATGTCTGATTTCCTCTCCGAGTGTTTTCCTTTGTCCTCTTTTATGAGCCTGAGGATCTTTAATAAAGACTGTTTGGGGCTTTTAGTCCGTGCAGGAAGTGATTCACTGCTCTGCAGCCCACAGAGCACCGGTTAGCTGCTAGCTAAATGAGTTAGGGATCATTAGCATTGTGCTGCCCAGTAAGCCTCCTCATCATCATCATCATCATCATCATCACATCTTACCGCAGCTGTTCATCAGAGGGAATGTTTCAGAGCTACCAAGGCCAGAACCATGTCCTGTAGCTGAGCGACAGCTAGCTGGCTAACCTTAGCTTAGCTTATCACACGGCTTTGTTGAATGCTGGATTCTGATTGGCCGTGTGATGAACAGAATAACGTCCAGCGAGCTGCGTCATGATCACAAAACGAACCCCAGCAGGATTATGGGACTCTGTCGGGGTCCTGCATCACGACCGGCTCACTACACATTATCTCTCACTTAGCTTCCAGTTAGCTAACTGTTAGTTTACTGTTAACTTACAGTTAGCTTACACTTAGAATAGTTAGCTTACTGTTAACTTACAGTTAGCTTACTGGTAACTTACAGTTAGCTTACACTTAGCTTATAGTTAGCTTACTGGTAACTTACAGTTAGCTTACTGGTAACTTACAGTTAGCTTACACTTAGCTTCGTTAGCTTACAGTTGTTGGCTGACATTAACAGTGTTTGTTATCTGACATAAATTAGCACTGTGGATCACATTAGCTGGTGAAACCATTTGGTGAGCTAGCGGCTAACACATCCACTCTGACAGTGTTTAGCTAGCGATAACAGCGTTATTTAAGTTAAAACAATTTAACGCTTATGTAACTTTTGGTTCCATACGGGACACAAAACCTCATGAAAGGACTTTGCTGCTTTTATCATTTGAATCCTGTTGGAAAAAACTCTCATCGTCAGATCTTTGAGCTCCGCGAATGAAAGTCGTCCTTTTTAAAGGAAAAATGTCCAATATTTGGTTGTTTCAGGGTCTCAACATGTGGTTCATGTCAGAATACACAGGACATTTGTGGCTTTTACATGATTTGTTGGACAAACATGTGTGATGAGGTCAGCTGGTGCTCTTTTTCTGATGTTTGAAGATCAAACGATTAATTGAGATGATAATCAATGGATGGATCGATCGGTGTCTATATGATAAATCAGTAGTGGTCAGATGCAGCTCTGATGGTGTCGTCCCTCCACAGATATCAAACCAAGCATGGGGGGGGCAGACTGCCTCAAACCTGCAGGATAAAAACATGAATGCTGCACTTCAGAGGCTCACTCCTCCTCCTCCTCTTCCTCTTCCTCCTCCTCCTTCTTCTTCTTCACTTTATTCCAAGCATGTCCCCCCCCCCCAGTGCTGATGACTGTTTCAGGTGTTCAGACCAGCAGCAGTAGGAGCTTTCACACTGAATCAATGCTGCGCTCCATCAGTCCTCCACACTGAGCTTCAAAACCAGCCTTTATTTCTGTTAGATTACTCTAAGGGACATTTGTCCTCTCCCAGTGTGACAGCCTCCCTCGCCTGTAATTTGAATCACTTCATCCTCGTGCTGTTGTGGCTGTGTGGGCGGCGGCGGTGTTTTCTGCTGACGTTTTGTTCTTCCTCACGCTCCCTTACATTGTTATTGCAGTGCAGGAGACGGGAACATGCGACGCTGCGCCGCTCTGCTCCTCCCGCCTGCTCTATTTTCACCCAGACAGCTGAAACATTGCTGCTGTCGCCTCCGTCCCCTCGCTGTTTATCTTCCCCCCTCTTCCTCACTTTCTCTTTGTCCTGGTAAACAGACATTTTCTCCTCCTCGCCGAGCTTCTCTTTTCTCTTTCAGGGTTTTTTGTGTCTTTGCCCACAAATCTGCTCCCTGTTTTTCCTTCTCTCATCAGTTTTCTTGCCGACAGTGAAGCTTTATTTCTCTATTTTTCTATATTAAATCACAGTTTTTCATGCCTTTCTTACCCGTGACAAGACTGTGGATTTAGGTTATGTTTGTACATTATATGATGCCTGCACATGTTGGTCATGGTGCATATTTATCACATTTGTATGTGATATTATTCATTTTAGGGTGCAAATTCCAGTTTGGAAATATGACTCATTAAGGGGTAATTTGGGTGTTTTTAACCACTGATCCTCTCTGTCCACATCCTGGTGTCTGAGTGACTGGTAGGTAGTAAAAGTGTTGGAACTGGTCCAGTAGATCACCTCAGCCAGCAGCCACCAAACGGGCTGCAATGGCTGCAACGTGATCCTTTGGGACAACTGCACCTGATCACAGTAGGTCCACTAAAAGAGCTTGTTTGATCCACTGACAGGCTCAGAGTGTTATTCTAAGTGTGTGACAGCATCATGGAAAGGATCCCTACAGAGAGAGACCTGGAAGATCCTTTTGGTTTAACCACAAACAGCACACACACCAGACTACATTCACTAAAACAGGGATTTTAGAGAACAGGACACAGGAGCTGCTGCTCTGCTGCTGCCTCCATCAGTCAGTGTGTTTGTGAGTTATTGTGTTGGTTGTAAGGGTATAATAATAACTGTATAAAACACTATAACACACACTGACTGATGGAGGCAGCAGCAGAGCAGCAGCTCCTGTGTCCTGTTCTCTAAAATCCCTGTTTTAGTGAATGTAGTCTGGTGGCTTTGCCCTGCTAAGTGCTAACGGTCGTGTTGTTGTGTCCTGCAGACTCTCTGTGCATCCAGAGGTTCGACCCTGGCCTGGGCCTCATCGCACCCATAAACCCCATGATGGCGGGCATCAGCCTGGTCCCGCCCCCGCCCGTCCCCCCCGACGTGCCCATCATCAAGGAGATCATCCACTGCAAGAGCTGCACTCTGTTCCCCCAGAACCCCAGTAAGCCCCCCCACACCGACAGAACCTCCTCAGACGCTCTGATGTCACAGTGAATAAGAACTGGAGACAAACAGCCGTCAGTTAAAGTGACAAGACACATTAGATTAATTAATAAGAGAAGTGGAGACAATGTTTTTATCTAACTGATCATGACTGACGACTAAATCACAACAGGTCAGTTATTTCAGTTCATTTCTAGACTGATGGAACAATTAGTGTTATTACAGGAGGAAAACTATATTTACTACTGATGAAGATGATGGTGGTGATGATGATGGTGGTGATGATGGTGATGGTGATGGTGATGAAGATGATGGTGGTGATGGTGATGGTGATGATGATGATGATGGTGATGGTGATGAAGATGATGGTGGTGTCTTTGCTCTGCAGACTTGCCCCCTCCCTCCACACGGGAGCGCCCCCCCGGCTGTAAGACGGTGTTTGTCGGTGGTTTGCCGGAGAACGCCACGGAGGAAATCATCAGGGAGGTGTTCGACCAGTGCGGCGAGATCATCGCCATCCGCAAGAGCAAGAAGAACTTCTGCCACATCCGCTTCATGGAGGAGTTCATGGTGGACAAGGCCATTTACCTGTCAGGTAACACACACACATGACATCATCATCGACATCATCAAGTGTTTCTGCTTCCTCTGATGTCTGAAACACCTCCTGGTGCTCTCCTCCTGGCTCTCCTCCTGGTGCTCTCCTCCTGGCTCTCCTCCTGGTGCTCTCCTCCTGGCTCTCCTCCTGGCTCTCCTCCTGGTGCTCTCCTCCTGGCTCTCCTCCTGGTGCTCTCCTCCTGGTGCTCTCCTCCTGGCTCTCCTCCTGGCTCTCCTCCTGGCTCTCCTCCTGGCTCTCCTCCTGGTGCTCTCCTCCTGGCTCTCCTCCTGGCTCTCCTCCTGGTGCTCTCCTCCTGGCTCTCCTCCTGGCTCTCCTCCTGGTGCTCTCCTCCTGGCTCTCCTCCTGGTGCTCTCCTCCTGGCTCTCCTCCTGGTGCTCTCCTCCTGGCTCTCCTCCTGGCTCTCCTCCTGGCTCTCCTCCTGGTGCTCTCCTCCTGGCTCTCCTCCTGGCTCTCCTCCTGGTGCTCTCCTCCTGGCTCTCCTCCTGGCTCTCCTCCTGGTTCTCCTCCTGGCGCTCTCCTCGCAGGCTACCGGATGCGAATCGGATCCAGCACGGACAAAAAGGACTCTGGGAGGATCCATGTGGACTTCGCCCAGGCCAGAGACGACCTGTACGAGTGGGAGTGTAAACAGCGCCTGCTGGCCAGAGAGGAAAGGCACCGCCGCAAGGTCCACGAGGACCGCCTGCGGCCGCCGTCGCCTCCTCCCATAGTGCACTACTCCGAACACGAGGCGGCGCTGTTGGCGGAGCGGCTGAAAGGTGAGAGCAGACACAGAACCGATCAAACGGAGAGCTGACCTCACATGGCGATGAACGGTAGCATCGCCATGGAGGCTTCTGTGACGTCCCCCCGTTGGTTTGTGAACGAGCAGTGACCAAACCATGTGACCACAGTAATGGCGTCCGTCCCTGAGAGGCTTGTTTCTGCACACGCACATTATATCAACATGGCGGATACAGTTTTTGGGCGTCACGACCTGCGAAAAGCTTCATCTCATCTTCTGAGTTTGATCCAGTCAGTCTGATAACATTACCCCACTCTAGTTAGCATGAAGCTAACAGGAAGTTAGCACAGAGCTAACAGGAAGTTAGCTGCCTCGGCTCCACGGGGCCTGTAGGTCGTGCGTACGTTTCGTCGAGGTAATTTCACAGCATTAAGTGTGTGTGTCTGTTAGTGTGTGTGTGTGTGTGTGTGTGTAAGTGTTAGTGTGTGTGTGTTAGTGTGTGTGTGTGTTAGTGTGTGTAAGTGTTAGTGTGTGTGTGTTAGTGTGTGTGTTAGTGTGTCTGTTAGTGTGTGTTTGTGTGTGTGTTAGTGTGTGTGTGTGTGTGTGTGTGTGTGTGTGTGTGTTAGCGTGTGTAAGTGTTAGTGTGTGTCTGTTAGTGTGTGTTTGTGTGTGTGTTAGTGTGTCTGTTAGTGTGTTAGTGTGTGTGTGTGTGTGTAAGTGATCTCCTGCTGAGGTACCTGATCACCAGTTTGCATGAATCATTCAGGAACCTGCACAATTATTGATTTTCTTGGTCCCAGTTTGAACTGACTGATACAAACAGGTGTTGGTCTTCAACAGTGTGAAGCAGCAGCAGAACACACACACACACACACACGTCCTGCAGCAGCGTCGTGTGTGTGTGTGTGTGTGTGTGTGTGTGTGTGTGTGTGTGTGTGTGTGTGTCTGAGGGATAGGATGTGAAAACACCTGCAGTCTGATGTAAACTCTAGAACCAAACTTCCTTGTTCTTCCTGCTGACTTTGTAAACAGCGTCCCACAGTATGAGAGCAGGGTAACTATCCAGGCCCAAGTACCCGACCGAAGAGAGGCTGCAGCTGGAAGGATGGGGGGGTTGTTATTGTGTGACTTTGGTGTTTTAAAGGGCCACATCAGATCAACACAGTAGCTAATTAACTGATTAACTCCTGTGTTCTTTGAGGTAAAATTACTGCTTTTGTGAATGGAGTCTGGTGTGTGTGCAGAGAGAGATATAACACTCACACACCAGACTACATTCATAGTAAACAGGGAGTTTAGCTCACAGGACACAGGAGCTGCTGGTCTGTTGCTTGACTTTGTTATTTTAACACATTATTTTGGATCCATATTAACCCTTTAAAACACCAAAGTCACACATTAACACAAACACACTGACTGATGGAGGCAGCAGCTCTAAAATCCCTGTTTTAGTGAATGTAGTCTGGTGTGTGTGCTGTTTGTGGTTAAACCAAAAGGATCTTCCAGGTCTCTCTCTGTAGGGATCCTTTCCATGATGTCTACAGTTAACATTGTATTTTATATATACATATATATATAGTCCAGTATGTTGTGCTTGAACTGAGTTAAAGATGAGACCTCGAACACATCAGAGGGCTAAAGATCAGACCCGTTAGTCTGAGGACCTCTACCTGTCCTCTCTGCGTCAGTCTGTGATTGGTGGAAGTGTGGGTGGGAGCTGGCAGAGGGGTGGATGAGCGAGAGGCCGGTGATGGGGGATGTTGCTGTGGAGGATGGTGAAGGTCACTCCTGCTCCTCCTCCTCCTCCTCCTCCTCCTCCATGCTTCCTCTGCTCTGCTGTGGCTGCAAATAGATTAAATAAAACTGAAAAGAAATGAAGAGAAAGAGTCGAATACTTGTGTTTTTTATCATTAGATGAATCAGATATTGTTTCTGATGTGTGTGTCAGCTTCACGTGTCCAACAGCTAAACACTGAAGCCTCGTTCTGACTTTCACACTCTGTTTTATCTTAGTAACCTGTTGCCGGGCAACACGTTTACCGCCGACACTGGGATGGAGATGTTTTCATCTCACTGCAGACTGGCAGAAATGTTTCTGTGGGATTAGTCCAAGGTAAAAGTCAACCTACAGGCAGTTTGACAGCAGAATTCTTCTCCACTTCAGTTTCCTGTTTTTTCTGATGAACTTCAGCTCGATGAGTTTTTAATTAACTTTTCCAGCACAGCTTCTTTGCTCTGACCTGCTGGGTTTTATCGACATTCTGGGTGAACTCAAAGTTGATTTGTTCCTGAACATTGCGTCTCAGTAATGAATCTGGATCCCTACAGAGAGAGACCTGGAAGATCCTTTTGGTTTAACCACAAACAGCACACACACCAGACTACATTCACTAAAACAGGGATTTTAGAGAACAGGACACAGGAGCTGCTGCTCTGCTGCTGCCTCCATCAGTCAGTGTGTTGGTGTTATTGTGTGACTTTGGTGTTTTAAAGGGTTAATGTGGATTGAAAATAATGTGTTTAAAAAAAACAAAGTCACAGCAACTAGACCAGCAACTCCTGTTTTCTGCAAGATAAAATTCCTATTTCTGTGAATGGAGTCTGGTGGCTCTGCCTTTGGCACACATGTTTTGGGACACCAAACACCAAATCTAAATAGTGTTGTAGTATGGGTACTTGAACGCATCACCTGGCCTTTAATTCCAGCTGGACTTCATTAATGTGATAAATGTGGTGTTCACTTGTCAGCCAGGAGGAACGTTGCAGGAAGGATGGACTTGTGTCAGTGTTGAAATAAATCACTGCACGTACACAAATAAACCAGGATAGAATTATGATAATATGATTCCTCGTAGCTTCCCCTACACAGCAGGCATCACCTTTAAGCAGCGTGTTGCTCTCATTCGTCACTATTTGCTTCTGCGTCTCCAATTTAAGTCGAAAAGCCAAAGCTGAGCCTCTGTGCCGTCTCCCATCCATCCTCTAATACCCAACATAAACAAGCACGTTTTTTCTCTGAATAACCTTTTTGAATTCATTCTTTGCTTCTAACATCGAGGGAAATAAATTTCCATTCTTCCCTGAGTCGTCCCCGTTGGGCTGCGCCTCATTGTGCTCGCTGTAATGTGCCTGTAATCTGCTGCTGTGACTGAATGGGGCTTTATCTGAGCGGGGAAAGTGTCTTCTTACAGGTTGTGTTGCAGCGGGGATTGAGCTCATTAAACGCTCTCTAATTCACTCTGTTCTGCCGCCGTCCGCCGCTCAATTATTATTCAAATGGGGGGGAACGCAGTCGACGGAGGCCCACAGAGACGCGGCTCTCGGCTTTGGTTGAAAAGTTAAAAGTCAAAACTGCTCCGGCGCTCGGCGGCTCGCAGAGGCGTGAACAGTGAACGCCTCACGAGGAGCGACTGTTGTTTGTTTAGGCTGAGCGGCTGTTAAAGGTCCCATGACACGACCTCCACAGTCAGCCAGGGGGGGGGCACTGCATACTGTACTGAAGTACAAGGACAACAGGGTACAAATACTGCAGTACAAGTACGTGTACTATTGAAGTAAAAGTACCAGTACAACAATATGGAAATACAGCAGTAACAGTACACTAGTACTAGTACTACTAGTACTAGTAGTACTAGTGTACTCCTGTTAGCAGTAACTGTTAGCAGTAACAGTACAGTAGTACTAGTACTAGTAAAACTAGCAGTACTAGTACTAGTAGTACTAGTAGTACTAGTGCACTCCTGTTAGCAGTAACAGTACCTTTCCCGTCAGATGACCATAACTTCAGCGAGGCCACGGCGGTGCTGTTCACCTGGATCGACCGCGGCGAGGTGAACCGGCGGACCGCCAACCACTTCTACTCCATGATCCAGTCGACCAACAGCCACGTCCGGCGCCTGATGGGCGAGAAGGCGCAGCACGAGGAGGAGATGGAGCGCGCCAAGGAGGCCTTCAAGAACGCCCTGATGGCCATCCTGACTCAGTGTAAGGACCCTTTATTACCTCACACAGGTACAGAGGGCCGCGGCCACACCTGAACGCACCTGTGACCGACGCTCAGGTGAGTCCACTCAATCCGCTCAGTGCCTGTTCCACCATGTTTGATCAGTCTGAGGAGCCACCGCACCTGGATGGTAAGAAACACTACAAGTAAAACAAGAAAATCATAAAATATAAAGCAGCAATGAATAATAAGTTAAATAGATCTGCTTTTAAAACGAAAGGAGGATGAAATGTGGTCGGAGGAGTGGGCAGTGTGAAGGATGAGGAATGTGGAGTTAATGTGACTCTGAGTCTGGTGGATGTGTGAGATGTGAACGGGGACCAGATCCCAAACTGGGACACCAGTGCACAAGAGACTGGATGAGAGCTGAAAGAGGAACGACAGCAATGATTCTCAGCATCATTTGGTCCATTATTATGTTAAAGATTTAACAAGACAGTTCATTCAGAGTGCACATTAACTCCACTGTTTCTACCCATGATCCTCTCTGTTCACATCCTGCTGTCTGAATGTCTGGTAGGTGGTAAAAGTGTTGGACTCTAAGTGTGTGACAGCATCATGGAAAGGATCCCTACAGAGAGAGACCTGGAAGATCCTTTTGGTTTAACCACAAACAGCACACACACCAGACTACATTCACTAAAACAGGGGCTGGCAGTCTATTGATGCCTCTTTCAGTTTGTGCGTTTGTATTATGGTGCGTTACACAAATATAATGTTGGAACTGACCTTTTAAAAACACCAAAGTCACTCAATCACACAAACACACTGACTGATGGAGGCAGCAGTAGAGCAGCAGCTCCTGTGTCCTGTTCTCTAAAATCCCTGTTTTAGTGAATGTAGTCTGGTGTGTGTGCTGTTTGTGGTTAAACCAAAAGGATCTTCCAGGTCTCTCTCTGTAGGGATCCTTTCCATGATGCTGTCACACACTTAGAATAACACTCTGAGCCTGTCAGTGGATCAAACAAGCTCTTTTAGTGGACCTACTGTGATCAGGTGCAGTTGTCCCAAAGGATCACGTTGCAGCCATTGCAGCCCGTTTGGTGTCTGCTGGCTGAGGTGATCTACTGGACCAGTTCCAACACTTTTACTACCTACCAGTCACTCAGACACCAGGATGAGGACACACAGAGGACCGGGGGTTAAAAGTTCTCCTCTAACATGTGGAGGCAGGAGGTAAGTGCAGCACTGTTGCCGTCTGTTTGTCCACATCCTGTGTTTGTCTGTGTTGCTCAGAGAAAGTCCAGAGCTCAAGAAGCTCCCAGCTGATGTTTGAAACAGGTGGACTTGAAAGTCTGAGAAAGAAAAGTTTGAGAGTGAGCGACACGTTGACAGGAAGCGTCTCACCCACAGTGTTTGGCTCCATTTAGTCAGACATGTTAGACAGTTAGACATGAACTGTGTTCACCTGCTGAGGTGTGCTGGGTAAACGCTGCCTTTGTCGGTCCTGAGCGAAGTGAAGCTGCAGGTGATGTAAGTACAGAGCAGCGGCCAGGAGAGAGACCTGACATCACATGACACACATCCACCAATCAGCACAGCTCACCTGTCTTACTCACCTGTTTATCTTCAGTGAGGACGAATGTGTTTACCTGCAGCTGTAACTGACTGATGTTCTCTCCTCAGCCGTTTGTCAGTCACATCAAATTATGATTCTAAACATGACATTCGTTCACTCCACAGATAAAAGCGTTTTAGTCCACACAGTCGTCATCTGCTCAGTCCAAACTGACTGGTAGGTAGTAAAAGTGTTGGAACTGGTCCAGTAGATCACCTCAGCCAGCAGCCACCAAACGGGCTGCAATGGCTGCAACGTGATCCTTTGGGACAACTGCACCTGATCACAGTAGGTCTGACACTGAGAATAACAACCTGAGCCTGTTTCATAGCTGCTGGCTGAGGTGATCAACTGGACCAATTTCAACACTTACTGTACCAAGCAGTTGTTTTCTTACCAGACTCCATTAACAAAAACAGTAACTCTACCTCACAGAACTCAGGTGTTTGCTGGTGTAGTCGTTGTGACTTTGGTGTTTTAACATATTAGTTCAGATCCAAACTAAACATTTAAAACACCAAAGTCACACAGTAACACCAACACACTGACTGATGGAGGCAGCAGCAGAGCAGCAGCTCCTGTGTGCTGTGAGCTAAAATCCCTGTTTTTGTGAATGTAGTCTGGTGTGTTTAATCATCCTTTCAGTTCAAACTTTGACCCGAGGAAAGTGTCGGAGTGTCTGCGGTCTCTCCTCTGTCTGCTGTATGAGCCTCAGTCAGTGCTGCAACGCAACATAAACGGCTTGTTTTGTCTTGACCCTTCCTCCTCCTCCTCCTCCTCTTCCTCCCTGTTCACCCCAAAGTCGAGCAGATCACCGCCGTTTTCACCGCCACCACCAGGCAAAAGGCGTGGGACCATTTCTCAAAAGCTCAGCGCAAGAACATAGACATTTGGCGCAAGCAGTGTGAGGTTGGTACAAAGCTTCTTGTCTTCTCCCCTCTTCCCCTTCCTCCTCCTCCTCCTCCTCTTCCTCTTCCTCCTCCTCCTCTTTCTCCTCCTCTTCCTCCCTCCGGCCCTCCTCCTCCTCTCAGGAGAGCTGACAGACAGACAGACAGACAGACAGACAGACGGGTGGCGTCCTCTGATCCGTCCTCCTCCCCCCGTCAAGCCGAAGATCTGACGCCTCCTGGAAAGTGCGAGGCGCTGCCATGGCAACAGCGACTTCCAGGGTTAAGGCTGTGATCAATAATTCACCAACAGGAGTCGAAATGTGGATCACAAGTAGGAACACGGGGACGTCGTGTCGAGAGGAGGGAGGATCTGTCAGCGACAACACGCCTGTGGGGGCCACGCCGGAGGAACAAAAACAAATCAGACTGGGAAGTGAAATCAGAGCGTCGGCGCTCAGCGGGGAGACGAGACTAAAAACTAAGACTAAGACTAAAACTAAGACTAAAGACTAAAACTAAGACTAAAGACTAAAACTAACGCTGAGTTTAGGCTGAAGCTGAAACAGGAAGTGAAATCAGAGCGTCGGGGCTCAGCAGGGAGACGAGACTAAAAACTAAGACTAAAACTAACCCTGAGTTTAGGCTGAAGCTGAAACAGGAAGTGAACGAGTCACGTTCAAGGTTTAATCTGACGTTAACACAAACAGGCCACCGTATTTTATTCATTTAAAACTTTTATTGATTTAAAAAATATTTAAATTTAAAACTGATCTTGTTGATTTAAAACATTATATAATATATATGATATTATATATAATGATGATAATTAAATGCTTTTGATTTAAAATATTTTTATTTATTAAAAAATTATTTTAATTTAAAAAATACTTTATTGATTTAAAAATAGTTGTTTAATTTAGAATGATAGTATTGATTACAGTGGTGGTACTGGTTTAAACCGCCGTCTCCAGATTAAGGCCTGGTGCTCTGGTTTAAGGTTGAACCCTCCTCACACAGACGGTGTAAAGACGTCTCTTGTTTCTCGGTCTGATTGGTTTTTGTTCCCACGTTTTGAGCAGACTCTCCCTTTAGAAGCCGCTCACAGTCCAGACAGAGTGTTTCTGGAGGTAAGAGACAGCCGGCTTCAGTCTCCTCCCTGACTCTCTGTGGTAAGTCTCCATAGCAACAGGTGCCGGCGGTGGGAACCGCTGCCGTGAAGATGAGGAGATGAAGAAGATTATTCTGGAGTGACTTTGCTGCTTTTCTTCTGCTAAAGACACCAAACGTTGTGGCTGCAGCTCCGTCCAGAAGAGTTTCTCTGTTATTTCGTCACAAACTGTTTGCAGACTGTTCAGACTGTCTGACTGTCTTCAAACAGAAGCTCACAGAATCATCACCTCTTTAAGGTTTCCTCCTCTTAATGTGCCAACAGACTCCCCAAAGCATCATGGGCACTGTAGTTGTTTTGTGGTCTGCGGCACAGAACCGCTGGATCCTGCAGTGTAGTTCTGATGCTTCACTCTTTCTGTCTGGACACACAAGGGACATCGGTGACGGCGCCTTCTGGTGGTCGCAGGAAATATGAAGCAGCAAAGAAGGAGCTGAACACCGGACTTTTCTCTTCCTGTTTGTCACTGTGGTTTCTGTTCACCATAACTGCCTCTGTTCCCCTCCTGGTAAAGGGACAGTCTGTTTTATTTGAGTGTGGTTGTATGACCTCCGGTGTATTATGCTCTGCTCAGCCCTTTCTGGCTATTCACTCTCTTCAAAGCCACCAGACTCCATTGACAAAAACAGTCATTTTACCGTGCAGAACCAGTGTGTTCTCTGCGCTCCCGTTGCCTTCATCCATGAACTAACATGTTAGTTTGAATCCAAATTAATCTGTTAAAACAGCAAATTCACAGAATAACACAAGAAAATGACCAGCTGAGGCAGCAGAGGTAGACCAACAACACCCGAGTCCTGCCAGGTAAAATTAGTGTTTTTGTCAATGGAGTCTGGGAGAGAGATCGGCGGTCCCATGGAGATGAGTCATTATGTAACCATGGTAACCACAGCACGTGCATATATAAGTGTGTGTCTGCCGGTCGGCGTGTTTCAGGAGCTGAGGAACGCCCACAGCGAGGAGATCATGGGCATCCGGCGGGAGGAGGAGATGGAGATGTCCGACGACGACTCCGACGAGAATCCCTGTAAGAGACTGCGGACCGGCGAGAACGGTACGACCCACCGGGACCAGGACTAAGACCAGGACTAAGACCAGGACTAAGACCAGGACTGAGACCAGGACTAAGACCAGGACCAGGACTAAGACCAGGACTGAGACCAGGACTAAGACCAGGACCAGGACTAAGACCAGGACTGAGACCAGGACTAAGACCAGGACCAGGACTAAGACCAGGACTAAGACCAGGACTAAGACCAGGACCAGGACTAAGACCAGGACTAAGACCAGGACCAGGACTAAGACCAGGACTGAGACCAGGACCAGAATACACTCAGCAACCATGTCAGACTCTGTGTTGTCCCCCCTCCAGGGGTGAGTGACCAGGCCTCTCTGAGGGAGGAGAACGACTCCCTGCGCTGGCAGCTGGACGCCTACAGGAACGAGGTGGAGCTGCTGAGGAAGGAGCAGAGGGGGGGGGGCCGGCCGGACGACGACCACACCCACAGTCCTGAGGTCCAGCTGAGCAGCATGCAGCAGGTGGGGTCAGCTCAGCACCCCCCGTAACTACCCCCGCCATAACTACCCCCCCAATCATAACTACCCCCACCATAACTACCCCCCCCAATCATAACTACCCCCACCATAACTACCCCCCCCAATCATAACTACCCCCACCATAACTACCCCCCAACCTAACTACCCCCCCAATCATAACTACCCCCACCATAACTACCCCCCAACCTAACTACCCACCCTCCACACACCCAACCCCACACTACACTACAGCAGAGCCCCGAGCTCCTCTCCCTCCTCTCCCTCCTCTTCCTCCTCTCCCTCCTCTCCTCCTCTCCCTCCTTCCTCCTCTCCCTCCTTCCTCCTCTCCCTCCTCTCCCTCCTCTTCCTCCTCTCCCTCCTTCCTCCTCCTCTCCCTCCTCTCCCTCCTCTCCCTCCTCTCCCTCCTCTCCTCCTCTCCCTCCTTCCTCCTCTCCCTCCTTCCTCCTCTCCCTCCTCTCCCTCCTCACCCTCCTCTTCCTCCTCTCCCTCCTCTCCTCCTCTCCCTCCTTCCTCCTCTCCTCCTCTCCCTCCTCTCCCTCCTCACCCTCCTCTCCCTCCTTCCTCCTCTCCCTCCTCTCCCTCCTCTCCTCCTCTCCCTCCTTCCTCCTCTCCCTCCTTCCTCCTCTCCTCCTCTCCCTCCTCTCCCTCCTTCCTCCTCTCCCTCCTCTCCCTCCTCACCCTCCTCTCCCTCTTCTCCTCCTCTCCTCCTCTCCTCCTCTCCCTCCTCTCCCTCCTCACCCTCCTCTCCTCCTCTTCCTCCTCTTCCTCCTCTGTCCCACTGGGATCCAGTGAATTTGTCGCTCAGTAAAAACAAAACTAAAACCCAAACGTTGTTCCTGCTCTGCTCTCCCATGATCCTTTGCTCCACTGATTTATAAACATCGTGGAGCTTTGTTAGAGCGCGGCGCTCGTTTAGCTGGGAGTTAGCCTGATCTGACTTGACTTCCTGTCTGTCTGTATCTGAAGTGACAGCACTGATGTGACCACACACACACACACACACACACACACACACACACACACACACACACACACACACACACACGCTGCCCTGCTGTAAATGAGCTGTGTACTTGACTTCTAACCGTGTGAGCGAGTGTCGCTGCTGTCGCCTCTCGTTTGTCAGCAGCTGGTGCAGACGAGACGCTTCCCTCACACACGTTATAACACGTTCACGATGAAAAAACAACGTGATCATCATCATCATCATCATCATCATCACCATCGTCACCCACCCAATCAACAATACTTATCCATAGTTAGTGTATGCCACCAGACTCCATTGACAAAAACATTAATTTTACCGTGCAGAACTTGCTGATCTACCGCTGCCTTAATCACTTTGTGTGTATCACACATACCTGTGTTGGATCAGAACTAACCCTTTAAAACACCAAAGTCACACAATAACACAAACTACGTGATAGAGCTGTGCTCTTCTGCAGTAAAATCCCTGTTTTAGTGAATGTAGTCTGGTGTGTGTGCTGTTTGTGGTTAAACCAAAAGGATCTTCCAGGTCTCTCTCTGTAGGGATCCTTTCCATGATGCTGTCACACACTGAGCCCGTTTCTTGGCTGCTGGCTGAGGTGATCTACTGGACCAGTTCCAACACTTTTGTACCTGGCATTTAGACACAAAGAATCACCAAACTTCATTGACAAAATCTGTAATTTGACCTCACAGACACAACAGCCAGTCACACAGTAACCCAAACAAACACACTAATGGAGGCAGCAGCAGCTCCTGTGGTCTGTGAGCTCAAACTACTGTTTTTGTCAATGGAGTCTGGTGCCTTAGAGGAGAGTAATATAGCGGCTGTCTACTCCAGCTGAGGTGATCTACTGGACCCATTCCAACACTTTCTGTACCTACCAGCCCTTCGGTGTCCCGTTTTATCCTGTAACCAGGGCAACAGGCGTGTGGTCTCTTCCGTCACGTCGTGCTTGAAATCCGTCTTTAACATAAACGTGTGTTTTGTCTTCCAGCAAATCCTGAGTCTGCAGGAGAAGCTGGCGAGTAAAGAGGCCGAGCTGGAGCAGGCGAGAGAGGAGCAGCGCTACCTGGAGGGGGAGGTGCTCACCCTTCGAGACAAGGTGTGTTCTCCCATTCACTCTCCTTGATGATCTGACAAACAGCCGGATTAGATAATTATGCTATCTGGGGTTGGGTCGCCATGGCAGCAGGCTGGTCCTCACATCCTTCTCCGTAGCAACGTCTTCCAGCTCCTCCTGGAGGATCCTGAGGCGTTCCCAGGCCAGATGAGTTATATAATCCCTCCAGTGTGCTTCACCCTCAGCCTCAGATCTCTGTTCGTTCATCACAACTGCACCAGACTCCATTGACAAAAACAGGAATTTTACCTCACAGAAAACAGGAGCTGCTGGTCTACTGCAGCCTTAGTTTGTTTGTGTTATTGTGTGTTTCACAAATACAAACTAACCTTTAAATCACCAAAGTCTCACAGTAACACAAACACAGCAGCAGCAGACCAGCAGCTCCTGTGTCCTGTTCTCTAAAATCCCTGTTTTAGTGAATGTAGTCTGGTGTGTGTGCAGAGAGCGATATAACGTCTGTTTTATCATTTCCAGAGTTTCACATGTGTCGTCTGTAGTTTTTAGGCTGTTGGCTCCTCCAGTTCTGCATCAGCTGAATCCTTTCCTGCTGAATCTCACTGTGGAACCACTCGATATTAAAACTGTCAGTGATGCAGGAGTCAGGGAGGCCAACCCCCCCCCAACACGCCAGGAACACACTGCAACATCTGCACACACACACACTCAGAGCAGGAAGGTTACTATGGCAACAGCCCTGTCAGGATGTTTTTCTGTCCTCCAGCTGAGAGGTGAGCATTTGACCTGAGTTGTGTGTGTGTGTGTGTGTGTGTGTGTGTGTACGTTTGTCTTCGTATACTTATGAGGACAAACTGTTTTTTATGAGGACATTTTGGTCCTCACAACTTCAAAGAGGGTTAAGACTTGTTTTTAAGGTTAGAACAAGTTTAAGGTAAGAGTTTGGGTTGTGTATTTAGTTGAGATGGTTAAGGTTCTTTAGTTACAGCGTGTCACTGTGTCAGTGTTTTACACCTGCACTGCGAGGACACACCTGCACTGCGAGGACACACCTGCACTGCGAGGACACTCCTGCACTGCAAGATATTTGACGTGGTCCTCACAGCTTGTGAGCGCTGTTTGAAGGTTAATTCTTGGCTTTAATTTTATCCTGGTGTCTCAAAAAGTATTAAAAGTGTTGGAATGGGTCCAGTAGATCACCTGATATCATTCTGTTCAAACACACCAGACTCCATAGAAAAAATCAGCACTTTTACCTCTCAGAACACCTGCTGGTCGTCATGGAAACGGATGTAACAGTGGCAGTAAGTGTTGGTGACCGCTGTATAACTGTGAGTGTGTCGGCGCTGTTAAACGTGGACGTTGAGCGGAAGCAGCTGGTCGAATGTGATGCGGTCGTTCTGACGGGACGAAGCTCGTGGGGCTCCGTGATGAGCCGCAGCAGCTGTCAGTCGGCCGTAACCTCGTCCATGATGGACGGGAGGCAGATCGATGGCTCCGGGCTGCAGGTTATCAGGAATGTGCTCAGTCAGCAGAGAGAAGTGGATGAGGAGCAAACTGAAGGCTTGTTCTTGTCTCCTTCAGGTCTGCAGGGGGCCGTTTTATAAAAGATGAACTATTACTGTAAAACGACGTCCTGCATCATCCTGTCACGGCGCTTTTTGTCGTAATGACGCCGCTCGTTGTACATAATCATACTTATTACACACAATCATACTACAGGAATCTATAATGTGACACTAAATACTGACTTACAAAAGATTTTACTGATTTAAAAGGATTTTACTGTTTTAAAAGGATTTCACTGATTTAAAAAAGATTTTACCGATTTAAAAAGATTTTACTGATTACATTTACTGATTTTAAAAGGATTTTACTGATTTAAAAGGATTTTACTGATTAAAAAAGATTTCACTGATTTAAAAAAGATTTTACTGATTTAAAAAGATTTTACTGATTTAAAAAGATTTGACTGATTACATTTACTGATTATAAAAGGATTTTACTGATCCAAAAAGATGTCACTGATTTAAAAAAGATTTTGCTGATTTAAAAGGATTTCACTGATTTAAAAAAAGATTTTACTGATTTAAAAAGATTTTTACTGATTTAAAAAGATTTTACTGATTACATTTACTGATTTTAAAAAGATTTTACTGATTTAAAAGGATTTTTACTGTTTTAAAAGGATTTGACTGATTTAAAAAAAGATTTTACTGATTTTAAAAGATTTTACTGATTACATTTACTGATTTTAATATGATTTTACTGATTTAAAAAGATTTGACTGATCTAAAAAGATTTGACTAATCTAAAAAGATTTTACTGATTACATTTACTGATTTTAAAAAGATTTTACTGATTTAAAAGGATTTCACTGATTTAAAAAAAGATTTTACTGATTTTAAAAGATTTTACTGATTACATTTAATGATTTGAAAAGGATTTTACTGTTTTAAAAGGATTTTACGGATTTTAAAAAGATTTTATTGATTACATTTACTGATTTTAAAATGATTTTACTGATTTAAAAAGATTTCACTGATTTAAAAAAGATTTCACTGATTTAAAAAGATTTGACTGATTACATTTACTGATTTTAAAAGGATTTTACTGATTTAAAAGGATTTTACAGTTTTAAAAGGATTTCACTGATTTAGAAAAAGATTTTACTGATTTTAAAAGATTTTACTGATTACATTTAGTGATTTTAAAAGGATTTTACTGTTTTAAAAGGATTTTACGGATTTTAAAAAGATTTTATTGATTACATTTACTGATTTTAAAAAGATTTTACTGATTTTAAAAGATTTTATTGATTACATTTAATGATTTTCAAAGGATTTTACTGTTTTAGAAGGATTTTACGGATTTTAAAAAGATTTTACTGATTACATTTACTGATTTTAAAATGATTTTACTGATTAAAAAAGATTTCACTGATTTAAAAAAGATTTTACTGATTTAAAAAGATTTGACTGATCTAAAAAGATTTGACTGATTACATTTACTGATTTTAAAAAGATTTTACTGATTTAAAAGGATTTTACTGTTTTAAAAGGATTTCACTGATTTAAAAAAGATTTTACTGATTACATTTAGTGATTTTAAAAGGATTTTACTGTTTTAAAAGGATTTTACTGATTAAAAGATTTCACTGATTTAAAAAAGATTTTACTGATTTAAAAAGATTTGACTGATCTAAAAAGATTTGACTGATTACATTTACTGATTTTTAAAAAGATTTGACTGATCTAAAAAGATTTGACTGATTACATTTACTGATTTTAAAAAGATTTTACTGATTTAAAAGGATTTTACTGTTTTAAAAGGATTTCACTGATTTAAAAAAGATTTTACTGATTACATTTAGTGATTTTAAAAGGATTTTACTGTTTTAAAAGGATTTTACTGATTAAAAGATTTGACTGATTTAAAAAAGATTTTACTGATTTAAAAAGATTTGACTGATCTAAAAAGATTTGACTGATTACATTTACTGATTTTAAAAAGATTTTACTGATTTAAAAGGATTTTATTGTTTTAAAAAGATTTTACTGATTTAAAAAAAGATTTTACTGATTAAAAAGATTTTACTGATTTAAAAAGATTTTACTGCGTCTTCTATCAGAACGTTAAACAGAAATAACAGACTGTAGAAGTCCATAATTCAAGAACTGAGTGATAATGATGATTAAAGGGCAGATTTGGGGTGAACTGCTCCTTTAAAGTTCTCAGGAACCATCATGATGTTTTACTGATGCAGGTCGGCACTGACTCTGCACAGGAAACAAACATGAATGAGACTCAAACACTCAAAACATTTATGAGATGTTTTGGAGATCATAAAGTTGGAAAAATGAGGAAAACAAATGTGACAAAAAAAACTCGTTCTCTGATTAAAAAGTCAGTTCATAGTTTTATTGTTGTGGAACAGGAACGTGGTGTTGATGCACAAAGAAACGTAAAGAGAGAAGCCCACCAGTCTGTGTCCTCATTGATCGCTGATCAGATCAGCGTCCATACAGTCTAAACATGTAACGATGAAGAAATGATGATTAACCGTCGTCTCTCTGTGTGTCTGTGCAGCTGCTGACCGGCACCGTGGAGGGAACCAACGGAGAGCTGCACCAGAAGGTAAGAACCAACACACCTGCTCAGAAAAACTCAGCAAGACCGACTCCACACAGCATGTCAGGAGGAGGAGTGTTCACAGAAAGATTTCATTTCCAAGATTAAAGTCTAGAAAAAAATTGGTTTCCAACAAAAAAATTCACAAATTTCTTTTTTATTTTTATATTATTGAATATTATGAAGTCATAATTCTAAGACAAAAGTTTCCCTGAAAAATGTTCAATATTCCCTGAAAAAAAACTACTTATATATATATATTATACATTTTTATAATAGAATTGTTTTATTAATTTTTTAATTAATCATTTTTTGTGAGATTATTAATTTTTTTCTTGTAAAGTTCTAAGAAAAAAATTCAAATGTTCTGAGATCATAAAAAAAAACAAATTTACAAGAAAAAAACTCAAATTATCTCTGATTATAAACTCAGATTTACAGGAAAAAACTTGATTATCTGAAATTATTCTAATCTGGAACAGAGTGGTGACCCATCCATACAGGCCTGAAACACTATGATGAGGATGAGGATGAGGATGAGGATGATGATGAGGATGATGAGGATGAGGATGAGGATGATGATGAGGATGATGATGATGAGGATGAGGATGAGGAGGATGATGAGGAGGATGATGAGGATGAGGATGAGGATGAGGATGATGAGGATGAGGATGAGGATGATGATGATGAGGGTGATGATGATGAGGGTGATGATGATGATGATGATGATGAGGATGAGGATGATGATGATGATGAGGGTGAGGATGATGATGATGATGAGGGTGATGATGAGGATGAGGATGAGGATGATGATGATGATGATGAGGGTGATGAGGATGATGATGAGGATGATGATGATGATGATGAGGGTGATGATGAGGATGATGATGATGATAGCACTATGAGCAGATATTGTGCAGTTTGAGGCTGATTTGTCCGTTTAAAACGTTCCCTCATGGAGTTCCCCAAAGTCCACTAAAAGTGTGTGTACTGACCCTTTAAAACACAAACACAGCAGCTCCTGTGTTCAGTGAGCTAAAATCACAGTTTTTTGAATGGAGTCTGGTATCAGTACTTTGAGGATCTGAACACTTCCTCCAGTGTGTCAGAGGTGTTATTATGGTCTCTGAGAGCAGAGAGGACGTCCACACAGCACTTCACTGTCAGAGACACACACACACACACACACACACACACACACACACACGTATCATGGAGGATGAACTGTTGACCCTGACCTGGAAACAGAAACAGGAAATGGATACAGAAACACTTCACTGTTTATTAAATCATGAGACACGTTCGTCCTGAAGCACTCAGGTCCTCTTTCACAGTACTGGTCCTGGTCCTGGTCCTGGTACTGGTACTGGTCCTGGTCCTGGTCCTGGTCCTGGTACTGGTGTGTGTGTGTGTGTGTATTACCTGTGTGTACCTGTGTGTTTTCCAGGGGCTGAACGGCTGTGGCCCCTCCCTGTACCTGGGCAGAGAGAGGAGGGCGGAGCTCCTCCTGAGGGGCAGCGTGGTGTCGGAGAAGGAGGCGGTGCTTCTGGGTAATATGACCCCCCCCCCCCCACACTGTCCCACCACGGACCAGCCTTCACTCTGTTCTCCCTTAAACAGAACATAATAACATGACATAATATATAACAGGAACTCAAACGGTCAGTTACAGCCTCTTCTTAAAGGGTCTGTCTGTCTGTCTGTCTGTCTGTCTGTCTAGAAGTGTTTGTGGAGGTCGCTGCCCCCCCCAGTCCCTCCAGTCCAGTTTTAGTTGGTGCAAGTTGGAAATTGAACACACTCTCACACACACACACACTCTCACACACACACACACACACACAGACACACACACTCTGACACACACACACACACAGACACACACACACACTCTCACACACACTCACACACACACACACACACACACACACTCTCACACACACTCACACACAGACACACACACACACACAGACACACACACACACTCTCACACACACTCACACACAGACACACACACACACACACAGACACACACACACACTCTCACACACACACACACACAGACACACACACACACACACACACACACACAGACACACACACACACACAGACACACACACACACACAGACACACACACTCTGACACACACACACACACACACACACAGACACTCACACACACAGACACACACACACACTCTCCCTCTCTCTCTCTAACTGGTGCCACTGTTCCATGTGAGCAGGCCTGGTGGAAGGAATTGAATTAGGTCTGTCTGTGATTGCCAGCGTTTCGCCACATAAATCAAGGAAATAAATATTGGCTGTGCCGGGTCCTCCAGGGGACGCCACCCCACTCCCCCACCACCCCACCTCCCCCGCTCCCTCTGCATGGCTGCCTACCTTCACAGGACCTCTCAGAAGTAATCAACTCTAGAGCACTTTCTGCCCCGGCCAGCGCTTCTCCTGCACACACACCAGACTACATTCACAAAAACACAGATTTTAGCTCACAGAACACAGGAGGTCTACTGGTGGTCCACTGCTGCCTCAGTCGCTTAGTTTGTTTGTGTTATTGTGTGTTAAGCAGATATCATGTTGAATCTGAACTGACCCTTTAAAACCACAAAGTCACACAATAACACAAGCTAGCAGCAGACCAGTAACTCCTGTGCTCTGTGGGGTAAAATTACTGTTTTTGTCAATGGAGTCTGGTGTCCTTAACAGGTGTTTCTGGTTGAACTAAAGTTCATCTCACATCTTTCATTTAGACACCAAAGAACCTTTAAACAGGGTCCATGTTTAAAAATCCGGTGGGTAATCGACTCACTTAACGTGTCTGACGAGGCGTCTCCTCCCCGCAGGCATCATATCGACCTTCCTGCACGTCCACCCGTTCGGGGCCAACCTGGAGTACCTGTGGTCCTACATCCAGAGGCTGGACTCCAAGGTAACACGCCACCCCGCTACCAAACACACTAGAAATATGGCACATTCAATCATGGTAAAGATACATGCGTCTGTCTCTACCTGTCTGTCTCTCTACCTGTCTGTCTCTCAGGTGTCGGCGGCCGAGCTGGAGCGCCTCATGGTCCGTCTCCCTGCGATGTTCCGTCAGGAGCTCAGCGGTGTCGGAGCGACTCTGGAGAAACGGTGGAAGTTCTGCGGCTTCGACAGTCTTGGTTCTGCGTGACGCAGGGACACACACACACACACACACACACACACACACACACACACACACACACACACCTGTATCCTGGTGGACATCCGGCTGTCACTTCGTGTTGAGGTGCCGGGACACATCAGACCTGCGGACGCTCCCTCTGCCGGCGTCTTCACTCCAACCGGATCTCCGGTCGTCCTGGATCACCCGGACAGTAACCGTTAAACCAAAGTTAAAAACCTCATGTCAATCATTTCCTGCTCCGCCCACACTGGTGTGAGGCCCTGAGGCATGATGGGATCTCTCCCTCACACAGACTCTGGCTGACAGAGACGACGTACGGACATAAACCAGGACTAAACTAAAACCAGAAGAGGTTCTTTGTTCTGTGTGCAGTCACTGTTCTAGTTATCGGCCGAATCAGACAGGTGTCATGTTTGATCTTGTTTGGACTGTTGGCTCCGTGATGCTAACTAGCTCACCGTTTGTTAATTACTTCCTCAGCTAACGTTAAGAAGCTACCAACACCAGATTACCAGACCACGTAGCTAAGTCACAGCTAGCTGGCTAACCTTAGCTTAGCTTAGGTTACAGTTAGCTGTAGCATTACATGGTTTATTTTTGGCTAAAATCAAGCATTAGCATTAGCATTAGCATTAGCATTAGCTGAGGGTGACCTTGATGTTTTGCTTCACCAGATAAAACTTTATTTCTCCCTACGTGGACTCTTTGCTGTGGTGGCATTAAGCTAACGTTAGCTAGCGTTGCTCACTGTTGGTGCTGTAGGAAAGTCTCACCTGTTCACACGGAAACAACACAGAGGGATGAACACACGTAACCTGAGCTGCGGTGACCCGCTCTGATCCGGGAGCATCAGGATCTGACTTCATGTGTTCAGCTGGAGGAACAGATAAATACAGATAAACAGCAGCTGCAGTGAAGAGGATGTGCAGATAAAAAGAAATTAAAGTCACTGAGACAATAACAGTAAAAATAGCCACAACAATTAGGATCAATTAAGAGAATAAATCAGCATGGTTATCACTGTTGCCGTGACGACGCAGGTCACCTGACTGCACCTCCAAAACCTCCACAAACCACAGGTTTGTTTTGGTGAACTTTGGTGAAACACTGACTCTGTGGGGGGGCGAGCTGGGACGTAGAGTTTCAGAGTGTGAACTCTTCAGAGGAGGCTGAAACACTGAATCTGATCATTCAGCTTAATTTATTAGATTAAAGTTTACGGAGGAGCTGCTGATGGAGGCTGATGGAGGAGCTGCTGATGGAGGCTGATGGAGGAGGTGCTGATGGAGGAGGAGCTGATGGAGGAGGAGCTGCTGATGGAGGAGCTGCTGATGGAGGAGGAGCTGATGGAGGAGCTGCTGATGGAGGCTGATGGAGGAGGAGCTGATGGAGGAGGTGCTGATGGAGGAGGCGCTGCTGATGGAGGAGGAGCTGATGGAGGAGGCGCTGCTGATGGAGGAGCTGCTGATGGAGGAGGCGGACTGAGTTACTGTATTTAAATCTGAGGACATGAAAACAGATGAAACTGTCCTGCTTTTTGTTTTAGCGGCTTGTTTCTGTCTGACGGCTGCAGGTCAGGAGGAAGAGGAGGAGGAGGATGAAGATGCTGAAGCTTTATGTGTTTCCACTGAGTGATTTTCTACTGCACTTCCTTCCATAAAGGTCGGGGCCTCGTTTGTTTGTCGTTTTCTTATTTAAATAAAGTTGTTGTTTGTACAGAGTCACATTCACTGCCTGACGTGAACTAGCTAACGCGCTAGCTCCTGACCGACGCTACGGTGGCCACCAGGTGACAAAATGGTGCATCTGTTCGGCTCCTGGTCACATCCATCAGGATGTGAGCGGATTCCTCCAAAGCCCACCTGTTCAGGTGTTTAGCAGCTTGGCTGGTAAATATTTAAGACCTTCCTGCTGAGGAGCTGTGGCCAGAGAACCAAACTGGTCCTGAATCAGCCACGACCAGTAAAATCACTAAAATTTGTTTGTTTGTCGGTTTCTTATTTAAATAAAGTTTTTGTTCGTAACGAGTCCCGTTCGCTGCCTCACATGAACTCAGAGCTACGTGGAGGCTTTAAGGCCGTCAGAGGAGACGGGCTGTTTCCATGGCGTTAGTGAGTCGTAGTGAAGTTAGCATGCTGTTAGCATGTTAGCATGTTCCTGTTTAAAGGATCTAAAATCAAACCTGTAACAGACAGAAGCTTCATTCTTCAGATGATGTCATTAAATTGTGTTACGAGCATTAGCTGTAACTGATGTAGTCACAGATATCTGAGGACGAACGCTGAACGCAGCTGAAAACATCAAACTCAGTGTTTGATGTTTCTCCATGTCTGCGTGCTTCTACTTGTACATGAGCACCGTCAGTGATTCACCTTAACGCCGCTGGATCCTGGGTGATGCAAAAGGCTGCTCACAACCAGGGAGCTGCTGCTGATGCAACACAGGCGCAACACACACACACACACACACACACACACACACACACACAGGGACAATCGACAAGTGTGTGTGTGAGTGTGTGTGTGTGTGTGTGTGTGTGTGTGTGTGTGCAGAGGGTCACTGTATCAAACAGTCTGTGGTGAATCCTCAGACTGAACACAGGAACGGTTCTTCCTGCTGATTAATCACTGAATCACTGTTCTGCTTTACTGAGCCTCATCACTGTCTCTCACCATGATCCTTTGGGACAACTGCACCTGACCATCTCCTGTTAGACATAACTGGGTCACCTGGACGACCATGTGACCGACGTGAATGGGAGAACACACCTTGTCTCGAAGGGTGAGCACCTCCCCCTCCAGGTAGCACTGCTCCTCTCTCGCCTGCTCCAGCTCGGCCTCTTTACTCGCCAGCTTCTCCTGCAGACTCAGGATTTGCTGGAAGACAAAACACACGTTTATGTTAAAGACGGATTTCAAGCACGACGTGACGGAAGAGACCACACGCCTGTTGCCCTGGTTACAGGATAAAACGGGACACCGAAGGGCTGGTAGGTACAGAAAGTGTTGGAATGGGTCCAGTAGATCACCTCAGCTGGAGTAGACAGCCGCTATATTACTCTCCTCTAAGGCACCAGACTCCATTGACAAAAACAGTAGTTTGAGCTCACAGACCACAGGAGCTGCTGCTGCCTCCATTAGTGTGTTTGTTTGGGTTACTGTGTGACTGGCTGTTGTGTCTGTGAGGTCAAATTACAGATTTTGTCAATGAAGTTTGGTGATTCTTTGTGTCTAAATGCCAGGTACAAAAGTGTTGGAACTGGTCCAGTAGATCACCTCAGCCAGCAGCCAAGAAACGGGCTCAGTGTGTGACAGCATCATGGAAAGGATCCCTACAGAGAGAGACCTGGAAGATCCTTTTGGTTTAACCACAAACAGCACACACACCAGACTACATTCACTAAAACAGGGATTTTAGAGCTGCTGCTCCATCAGTCAGTGTGTTACTGTGTGTAAATGGTTTGGAGGTAAACTAACAGCCCATAATGCTCCTCTCCACTAGCCTGAGGAGGAGCCACCACCCATCCTGATCAGCACAGAGGTCACAGATTAAGGAACGCTGTGGTTTCGTCCTCTATCTTTCCCGATGATGATTTTATTCATCTGAAATGACGCCGACTCATTACGAGCTTCTGTCTCTGTAATGAGTTGCCGGTTTGTCAGTTTCAGGACGTCAACACGGAGGAATTCATCGTTTCTTTTAACCTCCTGACACTGATTAAAACTGTGTTAGACACAAACTGAGTCCTTATTAATGTGTTTATTTCACTCTGCTGGGCTGTCAGGCTGCTGGGAGGGAGGGAGGGAGGGGGAGAGAGAGACGGGGAGAGAGAGACAGAGACAGACGGGGGAGGGAGAGAGAGAGAGACAGAGTGAGAGAGAGACAGGGGAGAGAGACGGAGAGAGAGACAGGGAGAGAGAGAGACGGGGAGGGAGAGAGAGAGGAGTGAGACGGGGAGAGAGCTCCTCTGGTGGTCTGGGGGGGAGGAAGAGGAGGAGTCTAGCTTGTAGCTGAACTAACATGGACAGAGGGAATATTATGGGATGCTTACCCAGGGTCAGACGTCATGGCCGCTCCTCAGGTGCCTTCGGACCGTCTGATTGGACGTCTCCGTGGTGCGTTCAGGTACCAGGAGTGATTCTCAGGGAGCTTTAGTCGTCATTACAACGGTCTGTCTGAAAGCCGGCGGCTTGTTCGACACATCAAACACAGACAAACAGATGTTTTTATTAAAAATGGGTTCACTAATTCCTCTCCTGCTTCCTCTATCTCTCTCTCACAGTCCCTCCTCCCACATTCATCTCCCCCAGCCTCCCCTCTCTCTCCCCCTCCATCTATTGTTCTGCTGTCTGACAGCAACATCACATACAAACACAAATTCCTCAGGCCTGTAATTACCTCCAGCTCCTCGTCCTCCTTCTGCTCACAGCGTCGCCTTCTGGGCCCCGTCCAGTTAAACTGTGTCCAGTTAAACTGTGTCCAGTTAGACTGTGTCCGGTTAAACTGTGTCCGGTTAAACTGTGTCCAGTTAGACTGTGTCCGGTTAGACTGTGTCCGGTTAAACTGTGTCCAGTTAGACTGTGTCCAGTTAGACTGTCCAGTTAAACTGTGTCCGGTTAAACTGTGTCCGGTTAGACTGTGTCCAGTTAAACTGTGTCCGGTTAGACTGTGTCCGGTTAGACTGTGTCCGGTTAGACTGTGTCCGGTTAGACTGTGTCCGGTTAAACTGTGTCCGGTTAAACTGTGTCCGGTTAGACTGTGTCCGGTTAGACTGTGTCCAGTTAAACTGTGTCCAGTTAAACTGT
>NC_092021.1:27255960-27265960 GCF_042242105.1 Pempheris klunzingeri
TGAAGGACTGCTAGCTAGTGAAAGTGTTGGAACTGGTGGTTATGTTGATGTGATTTGGGTGTTTTAAAGGGTTAATTCTGATCAACTGAGCCTTTAAAACACAAAGTCCTGTTTAACAGGTGAACTTACTGCATGGACAAAACCAGTAACCTCAGGACTTTGGGTGACTTTGGTGTTTTAAAGGGGCCGAAGTCACCCACTAATAATATACTAATATAAACAGACTAACGGATCAGGGCAGGACTAAACCCCTGTTTTAGTGAATGTAGTCTGGTGTGTGTGCTGTTTGTGGTTAAACCAAAAGGATCTTCCAGGTCTCTCTCTGTAGGGATCCTTTCCATGATGCTGTCACACACTTAGAATAACACTCTGAGCCTGTCAGTGGATCAAACAAGCTCTTTTAGTGGACCTACTGTGATCAGGTGCAGTTGTCCCAAAGGATCACGTTGCAGCCATTGCAGCCCGTTTGGTGTCTGCTGGCTGAGGTGATCTACTGGACCAGTTCCAACACTTTTACTACCTACCAGTCACTCACACACCAGGATGTGGACACACAGAGGACCAGGGGGAGAAACAGTGGAAGTGCCCTTTAATAAAACATCTGCAGTCACCTGTACGTTGTAGGAGGTGCTGTTGCAGGACATCAGGTGTTTCCACTGCGTGTCCACAGAGTCCCAGATCTCCAGATTGTAGGACTGCACAGCGCTGCCTCCGTCATAGGTCGGCCCGTACCATGACAGAGTCAGACTGGCCCGCCGGATATCTGAGGCTGCAGGGACCTTCGCTGGGGGGTCGGGTTTATCTGAGGGGGGGGGGGGGGGGGGGTTACAGTTCATCCTAAGCCTGTTGAACAGTACTGAAACCTCTCATGGTCCAGTGGTGGATCACTTTATTAAGTGGTGCCAGGGTTCGTTTTTATCTCTGAATGCATCAAAAACAAAGGACATGTGTTGACTTGAGACGCTCGCAGCCCCCTCCCTCCTGACAGCACACTGATTGATGAGAGTCCTACAAATATCTAGGAACTATAATAGACAACAAACTGTCACCTGTGAGTAACACCAACACTCTACAAGAGGAGTCAGCAGCACCTATTCTGTCTTAGCAAACGTTCGAAGGTCGATTCGTCCCTGATGACCATGTTTTATCGTTCTTTGACTGAGTCTGTGCTGACCTTTTCCTTTATTTGTTGGTTCACATCACTGAAGGTAAAACAGAAAAAGATCCTCAACCTCTGCAGCAAAATAACTGGCACTACCCAAGAAACCCTACGGGACCTTTATAACAAACAGCTGAATCCATCCTGTCCCACTGTTCCCATCCACTACGTCATCACTTTCACTCTCCCGTCCGGTTCACTGCTCACACTTCCACTAGCAAAAACAAACAGATACAAACACTCCTTTGTTCCATCTGCCGTCACCTTACTTAACTCCAAGAGGAAAAGGTAGCCTGACTGTACTGTTTTGTTTTTGTTTGTTTGATGTGATTTTCTATTTCTTTTATTGTTTCAAGTGTGCATGTATTTTATGTTCTTTTATGCTTCCACTGCTGCACAATCAATTGCCCCATCGGGGACAAATAAAGTTATTGAATTGAATTGATAAGGGGAGCACAACCCCTCCAACAGATGCTGAGATGGTTCAGTCTGAAGACTCTGCTAAAATCAGCTGTTATTATAATGGAGTCTGGTGCAGAACACAAACACAGCTGGAAACACATCAGGCCACATCAGCTGTCAGAGGTCACACTGAGGAGACACACAGCATCTGTGTGTGTTTATACACACACCTGCACACACACACACACACACACACACACACACACACACACACACAGCGTTGCCATATAAGGCATCAGACCAGCAGTGGGTCTTGTCCCATCTGTTAGCATGGGAGTTAGCCACCAGGGGGCGATCTGAGGTGTGTGCAAGTGTGTGTGCAGGTGTGTGTGCAGGTGTGTCGTACCGACGATGGTGAGGTTGAGGGCGGCCTGTCGGAGGCCGAAGCTGTTCCTCAGCTCGATGGTGTAGCAGCCGCAGTGCTCCTGCTGACCGCTGGAGATGGTGAGCTTACTGCTGCTGTCACAGCTCTCTATGGAGATGTCAGCTGGGCTCTCCTGGATCTGCACACACACACACACACACGTGTCCTCACACTGACTTCAGACCAGCGTACATTCAGTTTTCTACAGATTTTAGCTGCAGGTTAAATGAGCCTCATGCTCTGCTGCTGGTCTCCCAGCATGCACTGCAGCTGCAGTCCAACATGACGTCCATAGATATACAAACGTAGACACGTTATTGGCTGCTGCTGCTGTACATCCCATCACGTGCCTGCGTGGGTCAGGTGTGTGTTAACAGAAGGATTAGCCCCGCCCCCAGTAACGGACTTTAACTCCGACCAATAACCAGCATCTCGTTCAGCTTCATGGTTCAGAAGAGGATTTCGTTTACTGATGGATCTTCACCTCCCCAATATGGCCGCCGGGCAGACGTCTGTCTGTCCATGATCCTCCACACGCATCCCTTCATCAGAGGTTTTCTAAACCACCTGATCAATAACCAATATCCACAGCCTCAGTGTGTGTGTGTGTGTGTGTGTGTGTGTGTCTCTCTCACTGGTTTCCTGAACTTCAGCCAGGTGCAGTTGATGGGCGGAGCTCCAGAGAACCTGCAGAGGATCTCCACCTTCTCCCCCGCCAGGATCTTCATGTCCTCGGGGAACTGCAGGATCTGAGGGGGCAGCGCTGCCAATACACACCAATAACCAATAATCAATGATCAGCAGGAGTGTTTGGGTGAACAGGTGAACAGGTGAACAGGTGTGTGTGTGTCACCTTGCTTGGGAGGAGTCTTGGCGGTCGGTTTCTTTATTCTGGCTTCACCTGAAACAGACACAGAATCAAACTCTGTGGATCCACTTGCTGATGAAGATCATGTGACCTGATCAAAAGCTCCAGAGCAGCTATCCAATCAACCTCACAGTGATTCAGCAGACAAGGAGGATCATGGGAGATGATTTAAAGCTCTGGAACGGCTACTAAATGGACCTGGAGGTCACATCATTTAGTTACTGCAGAAGAAGAAGAAACAGGAAAGTGTGTTTGAAAAAGAGCAAAAATAAACATTCCCTCTGAGTTTGGATGAAACAGATTAAAGTTCTTCAGGAGAGGTTTCACTCGTCTCTTCTTCATGTTGTTTTTACGGCTCGGAAAAAGAAGAAGCAGACTGTGAGCGTCTCTGATGACCAAATATGGTCATTCTAAAAATAGTTCCTCAGGAGGCAGGAAACAGTTCCTGGAGGTTTTTATTTATTCTGACGGCTGCAGAAAGAGAAGCAGGAGAAGCTGCAGGAAAGAAGAACGAGTTCAAATCTAATAAAACATGAAAGGGATCTGGAGGGCTGTGTCTCTATGGATGATCCCGTTTAAAGCCTCTCACTGACATTAAAGTCCAGCCTGTAACCCTGCACAGTCACCGGTGAACTGGCTAACAACAGACAGGGACTTATCTGAAGGTGACTGAACATATTAGTTAATATTAGTTAACAGAGTCACAGTCACACACACTCTGACTGATGGAGCAGCAGCTCTAAAATCCCTGTTTTAGTGAATGTAGTCTGGTGTGTGTGCTGTTTGTGGTTAAACCAAAAGGATCTTCCAGGTCTCTCTCTGTAGGGATCCTTTCCATGATGCTGTCACACACTTAGAATAACACTCTGAGCCTGTCAGACACTTGGTCACAGCGTCGGAGGCTTTGTTCATTCCTCTAAAAGTTGGCACTTGAAGCCAAAACAAAGTTCAACTTCCTGAGGATGAAAGAATCCAGATCTTCCTCATCGTGGGCTCATAGAGCCTGAAGGACTAGTGTCTTCCTGTTAGCCCCGTGCTAACTTCCTGTTAGCCCCGTGCTAACTTGAATGGGTATAAAATGATTAAATCATGAAGCTCTTCTAGACTTTCCAGATGTTCTCGGACTGAATGGATCAAACTCTGATGGTGAGTCCACAAAAACGTCTCCTCTGACCTCCAGACGTCTCTTTCACAATGTGAGTCTGTGCTAAAAACTCTTTTTGGGCCCAAAGGGTTATGTTTGGTGTCTGCTGGCTGAGGTGATCTACTGGACCAGTTCCAATACTTTTACTACCTACCAGTCACTCAGACACCAGGATGTGGACAGAGAGGATCATGGGTAGAAACAGAGGGGGGACCCTTTAACATGGTGGATCTGAGTGTGTGGGAATGTGGAACGTCATCAATCAAGCAGCTCTTGGGGGGTAAGAAGAGCAGAATATGCACACTGTATTAAACAAAGCTGACAGAGGAGCTGCTGTAATGACTCTGTCATCACACACACACACACACACACACACACACACACAGACTGACAGACAGGCAGACAGGCACACAGACAGGCACACAGACAGACAGATCTGTCAGCTTGCAGTCACACCAGGCTCCAGCCGTGAAAAGACTGTTTTTAGGAGCCGATCAGGGGACACTGAACTCTGGGTTTGAAACCAAAGAAGAAGAAGCAGCAGCTAATTAAACTGATCAGACCGATTGATCGACTCTCTGACTGAGTTCAAACCTGCACAGCACCTGGAAAGACCACAAATACCAGCATATCAATGATCAATGATCAGCTGCTGATCACTGAACACTGGATCTTCTTCTAAACGCTCTCTATCTGTATATACTGTGTACGTGTGCAGAGGAGGCCTGTCTCGCCCATATTTACCTTTTACAGTAAACTGTCTGGTTCCAGCTGTTTCAGCTCTAAACAGTGAAAATGTGACTATAAACCATCCTGACTGTGTTTTTTCTTCTTCTCATCAACAAAACTCATGAAAAGATGACAAACCAACAGTGCGTCTCACACACATCTATAAAATCAGCAGTTTTTGACTGGACCCTGGTGGGTGACTGAAATGCTGCACAGATAAGTATCAGAGGCTCTTATTGTGACAGTCTGCGCGTCTCTTCCTGTTTGGATGCAGAGGGTCCTGGGGGGGCGGCCGGCCGGGTGGAGTCCGACCACAGACTCTAAAACAGGCTGATAAAGAGTCAGCCTGCAGCCCAGGACAGGCCTGAGTCTGAACCCTGGATTCAGCATAACATCCTGGATCACCTCTGATCCTGTGGGTCCACGTTATATCTCTCACACACCAGACTACATGGTCCGCTGCTGCCTCCGTCAGCCGGTGTGTGTTTTAAAGGGTCGGTTTGTATGAACTAACACCAAAAGGAGTGTGGTATTAAACAGCCAGCATCCGTGTGCCGCTGCCTCACCCTTTCAAACACAATGCCAGTCATTCACGTCCGTTCAGAACCGCATTGACATTTCACATGATTCTGTGTGCCATCAGTGGGACGCTGTTTAACCCAGAAACAGAGACACGATGAGCTGCTTAAAAGGAGCTGCTGCACTGCAGAGTTCAGAGTTTTAATCTGCGGCGTGAAGTAAAACAAAGTCTGAGAGAGGAGGGACGGTCTGGGAAACCAGGCCTTAAATGGAAGTGTGGGAGAGGAGCCACGAGGAGCTCTGAACCGTTTTAAACCAGAACATCCCCCCCGCCCCCCTCCAGCCCCCATCATTTCTCTGTGCTGTCAGATCTGCTGGTTAAACTCTGCTCTGTCACGGCCAGTCTGATCCACGTTTGTATTTGGCTGTGAAACTGTGCAGCCCAAACTGCAGCGACTCTTCTGGGAGCTGTTAGCCAGGGCCTGGTTAGCCTAGCTTAGCTGCTAGCTTAATGCAGCATCAAAACTAACCAGATAGAATACGAAGATGACATTAAAATCTACTCTGATTGCTCATGATCACCGACAGGACAGCCATGCTAACATGCTAACATGCTAACATGCACTCTTTGTTTCCACTGATATTCTGTCCGTACAAAACTAGTCCAGTCATTCCCCAAACCACAGACTGCTGCTGAGTTAGCATGTGCTAGCTAGTGAGCTGCCTAATCCAGCTGACAGGTATATTAAAGGAACAGTCCAACATTTATTAGCACTCTCCAGTGCAAAGATAGGTCCATGACTAGCTTAGCACAAAGACTGTTAGCTTAGCAAAACAGAACAAACCTCCCAGCGGCTCCAGATAAGATCCTGAGTCATTCAGAGGATTTAGAAACTGGCTCCTGATCACTTTACTGGCCCGAAGACGTAAAATCATCAATGTTTGTCACAAGAAAGACACAAAAGTAGACGACTAGCGAGACGTTCATCTGTTTCTCTCCCAGCTTCAAACCTGTCGCTGTAAACAAACTCATCCAACCTACTAACTAACCAGCCGGTGACCCATTTAGCCAAGAGCCACTCACCACAGGCCTCATCCTGTGACTACCGACGTTAGCCCAGGGCTAGCTGTCCGGAGCGGGTTAGCCCCCGGTTAGCGGGGTTATCCCTGAAAATCAGCTAAACATGAGGGTAGAAGGTGCCAGTGGACACGCTGGTAAACTAACCAATGACATCCGGTTCCTGCTGCTGACGAGTGGTGACATCACACCCCAGAGGGTCAGGTGGTTCTGGGCTCATTAGTGTGTATGTGAACAGTTAGCCAATTAACGATCAACCCACCCAGTTAGTCCACTAGTTAGTGACCAATAAGAAAATTCATTGGGAGTTACCATAGTAACCAATTCCCCACATGGGCAGTTAGTTAAGCCCCGCCCCCCTTAGTTACTGTTGCTAAGCTGTTGATCTCTCTGTTCTAGAGCGTCACATGAACAGTTCATCAGCGTAACTAATTAGTTAATGAGCTAACTAATTAGTTAATGAGCTAACTAAGTAATGAGTTAATTAGCTAACTAATTAGTTAATGAGCTAACTAAGTAATTAGTTAATGAGCTAACTAAGTAATGAGTTAATGAGCTAACTAACTAAGTAACCTGTGGCTGTAGTGAAACCTCTTCCTACACCAGCACTACGTACTGATTTGGATAAAACAGGTAACCTGACAAACTACTACCGTTAGCTGGTGGTATGCTAGTTAATACTACACTGATAGTGTAGGTATTAAGCTAGTTAGCTGGGCAGGCTAATGTTAGCAGCTAGCAATAAGAACACAGTTACCCTTTAGCTCTTGTGTTTTTGGTTATCAGACTTAAAAAGACCAAAGTCTTTGGACACAGAGCTTCTCCGTGTAGCTGCTGTCTCTGGTTACTGTTGCTGAGCTGTGATTGGCCAGTCACTGGTTGGGGGGGGGCTTTAGGAACTGACTGACTGTAAAACAAAAACCAAACAAACATGGACGCCTCCCACAGCTGGCGCTAAAGGTGGTTAAAGCTACATTCGACGGATCGACCGTCAAACAGCCGCCCTGTTCACTAGCAGCTTAGCAGCTTAGCAGGTTAGCTTTGACAACGTTCCCAGAATTCCCTGCTCCCCCGGCCCTCTACACTTCCTCTCCCCACCTCGCTCCAGGACACAAACAAGATGGCAGCTACTGGGGCCCTGCAGGTTTACCATGTTTACCATGGGACCCCCCCACAGAGAGAGTGGACACCAAAGAGGACTAACCTGACCCTGAGCGTAACCATCACCAAACTACTAGTACTACTAGTACTACTAGTAGTACTAGTAGTCATTTTTTTTTTGGGGGGGGCTAGCTGAAGTGTCGCTATAACAGCGCTGATCGATGCATTGATCCGCTGATCGGTGTGTCATTATACCTGCGGGAGGAGGGGCTGCTGCACGGGTCTGAACTAGCGCGCCAGCTGTTCAGTGCATTGTGGGATTTGTAGTATGAGAGGTAGTCACATGAAATTACCTCGCCGGCTACCCATTTCTGGGATGGGTAGCACGGTGACAGTAGCAGCATGAGGTCGCTATGACTACTGTCAACAGAGGAGAGGGTGTTTATGGGTCCTGTACTGATTGACGCGCCAAAACATGAGCAGAGCATTCTGGGATTTGTAGTATTAGCGGTACATGCGCTGTATAACACCGCCGGGCCAGCTCTAGTACTCATTTGGTATTGCCTCGCGGGCCAAATATAATTACTCTGCGGGCCATATGTGGCCCGCGGGCCAGAGTTTGACACCTATGTCTTAAAGGGTCACTCCACTGTTTCTACCCATGATCCCCTGTGTCCACATCCTGGTGTGTGAGTGACTGGTAGGTAGTAAAAGTGTTGGAACTGGTCCAGTAGATCACCTCAGCCAGCAGACACCAAACGGGCTGCAATGGCTGCAACGTGATCCTTTGGGACAACTGCACCTGATCACAGTAGGTCCACTAAAAGAGCTTGTTTGATCCACTGACAGGCTCAGAGTGTTATTCTAAGTGTGTGACAGCATCATGGAAAGGATCCCTACAGAGAGAGACCTGGAAGATCCTTTTGGTTTAACCACAAACAGCACACACACCAGACTACATTCACTAAAACAGGGATTTTAGAGCTGCTGCTCCATCAGTCAGTGTGTTTGAGTTTGTGAGACTTGAAAGGATCCAAACTAACCCTTTAAAACACAAAGGTAACACAAACCGTGTTCTGTGAGGTAAAATGAGTGTTTTTGTTAAAGGAGCCATGCAGCTTTGAAGATACTGAGATAGCATGGTGTGTCTCACCAGACTCCACTAACAAATACAGTAATTTTACTTACTACACTATAGTAAGGAAGTGGTAAGTTGATCCAAACTGACCCTCTAAAACACCAAAATCACACAAACTAACTGATGGAGGCAGCAGAGCAGCAGCTCCTGTGTTTGGGGGGGTAAAATCCCTGTTTTTGTCAGTTGAGTCTGGTGGGTTTGAAGAGAGAGATATAACGTCTGTTTATCACCAAACTCCATTGACAAAGAGAGTAATTTAAGCTCTGAGAACACAGGACTGTGTGTGACTTTGGTATTTCACAGCTCTCCTTTACAGAGGAGCGAGGACTAACAGGACACGGAGGACAGAGCCATGAAAGGCTGATTGAAAAATGTTTATGGTCCTCAGAGGGGGGTGGGGGGTGGGGGGGGTGCAGTGGGGTCAGGAAGCAGCAGGGCTGATGGGAAACGTGGTCCTAATGTGGAGAAGAGAGCAGCAGTTACTGTTATAAAGGCAGGACTAATAATCTGACAGTGATGGTTTCAATGATCCACAGAGACGCTTTAACATAGAACCAGCAGCCCTGAGTGTGTGTGTGTGTTACTGTGTGTGTGTGTGTGTGTGTGTGTTACTGTGTGTGTGTTACTCTGTGTGTGTGTGTGTGTGTGTGTGTTACTGTGTGTGTGTTACTGTGTGTGTGTTACTGTGTGTGTGTGTTACTGTGTGTGTGTGTGTGTGTGTGTGTGTGTGTGTGTGTTACTGTGTGTGTGTTACTGTGTGTGTGTGTGTGTGTGTGTGTGTGTGTGTGTGTGGGAACCAGTGATCCAGGCTGCAGCTCCTTATTGGGACAAAAGGAAAGAGGCTGCTGCATATTTTGGAAACTCACTCTCTGAGGTCGGAGTCGCCTTCTTGGACTTCTTGTCAGCTGGAGAGTTTTCTGCCGGGTCTGCAGGAGACACACACACACACACACACACACACACACACACAGTAACACACACACACACACACACTTAGTTTTCTCGTTTTTCTTGCTTTTATTTCATTTTAGCAGCAACATAACTTCTCGAGTCAAGTTAGTGACAGAAACAAGTTTAACTGTGAAATACTTAGTAACTTTAACTAGGGGAAGGGGCCTAGAGCAGCACCTGAACGCACCGTGAGCCTCCCTGTGTTGAACAGTTGAATCGTCTGATTTCTGTTAAAACCATAAAACCATGAAAATAAGCTGCAGAGTTCTGAAGGTGACCGACTGGACTAACTGATAACCGGACCACTAACTACCCATCAGCTTGTTTCCAGGAAATTCAGACTGTTTGTGTTGGTTTAGTCTAATTACAGGAAACTCCAACCACACACAGACTGCTGAGGAATCCTGGGGAAAGAAGCGGGGGGGTTGTTTTTGTTCCCGGCTATGTTCACTGGAGGTTTTGTCACTTTTCAGACTAGTTTCCAGAT
>NC_092021.1:27275960-27278460 GCF_042242105.1 Pempheris klunzingeri
TGTGTGACACTGATGTTGTGTTGATCTGAACTGACCCTTAAAACCTCCAGACAACATGGAGTCTGCTGGCTGAGGTGATCTACTGGACCAGTTCCAACACTTTTACTACCTACCAGTCACTCACACACCAGGATGAGGACAGAGAGGACCAGGGGGAGAAACAGGGGAGTGACCCTTTAATCTCCTAACAACTCCCCTTTTACAGACTCGGTTACTGGCACTAAATGATGGAGGGAACTCTGATGTGATGTGGATGAAATGAACAAACGTCGGGACGCTGTGATGGGGGGCAGAGTGTGTGAGCAGGGGGACGGGTGGATTCATGGATGGGGGAGGGGGGTAATCCTGCTGTAGATGATGGGGGATTATCACAGACTGTCCACACCATCTGCTGTGGATTTAGACGTGTGTGAGCGGTAGTAAACACAGTGGGTGCACCAGGAGGAGTGTCGCTGTCCCACCTCAGGGTGATCAGGTAGTCTCCAGCGTGACGCTTCTGCACTCTCCTGAAGAAGAAGAGGAAGAGGAGGAGTGAGGGTCAGATCCTGGTTGGTCCAGGACCGGCCGGTGAGTGTGAGGGTGACCGGCTGACCTGATCAGCAGCGAGACCACGTCGTCTTTCTGCAGCAGCTCGTGGTCTCCTCCGGACCTCAGAGGGGGGCCCCCTCTGGTCCAGGTGTACTCTGGGAACGGGTCTCCGGCGATGGCGCAGGACAGGAGCACGTGTTGACCCACACCGGCGCTCACCGGCTTGGGTTTGGTGATGAACCAGGGCTGGACGCCATCCTGGGGCTCTGCCACGGAGACACTGAGTCCTGAAGCACTTTGTGCTCGTTAAAAACAGCTCAACTGCACTTTTAGGGTGCTGTGGGTTCTTGTCTCTGTAGCAGAATCATTCTGTGTTCTGCTCAGATCAATAAACTAGAACACTGATCACAGGAACGGGTTGAATTTATGCACCAAACTGTTCGAACTATCTGGGACATCAAACTGTCTCATCACCAAGACGCTGCTGTTCGCAGTGTTGGACACACGCCTGCTGTTCATCAAGCTAACTTGGCCTAATGCTAACTTAGCCTAATGCTAACTTGGCCTAATGCTAACTTAGCCTAATGCTAACTTGGCCTAATGCTAACTTAGCCTAATGCTAACTTGGCCTGATGCTAACTTAGTTTTGGAGTTTTATCATCACAAAATGAAACCTAGCTGTTCTGCAGAGTTCAGCTGTGATGAATATTTAGAGCCGCTAACTGAAGCTGTAGCTGTGAACTCTGTAGCCTTCTGTGTGACTGACAGAGCTAACGTTAGCATGCTAATATCTGATTTAAAGAGGTAACACTTGATAAATGTGTTTAATAATGATTCACTCTGGAAGATTTTAAATCACATTTCACTAAAACAACAACAACTAACGAAGAAACGTTACAGTAACAGCATGTTAGCGTGAGAGGATAAGGTCAGTTAGCTTAGCACGATCAGCTTATAAACTGTATGAAACACAGATTTCTCCATGTCTGCAGACAGACAAAACTAATGAAGATTCATCTTTTAGCCTCTATAACTTAGTTATGCTAGCTCCCGATGCTACAGTAGCTTCCTGTTTGCTGAGCCGGTTGCTCCTGATTGGACGATGCTCCATATGTTTCCTACCGTCCACGGTGAGCTGGGCCTGGCTCTGGGCCTCTCCGTACTGGTTCCAGGCCTGGCAGCTGTAGGTCCCCGTGTCCTCGGGGAAGACCTCTTGGATCAGCAGAGTGCAGCGGTTCTCCTCCCGGAGGAGGTGGAAGTCCTCAGACTCTGTCACCTCCTGCCCGTCATGGAGCCACACCACCTCTGGAGGGGGGTGACCTGAGGACCAGGACCGCTCCATCAATAAACCTCAATCAATACCGATCAATAAACAAAGGACCCAGATTCATCTGAATGGGTTTTTATTAACAAGTAGCTCAGTGAAGGAGCCACTTTGGGCTCATTGTGACGCCATTTCTCACTATTATTATTATTATTATTATTATTATAGTGTTCTATCGCTCTCAGCACACACACCAGACTACATTCACTAAAACAGAGATTTTAGAGAACAGGACACACACACAGTCACACAACAACTCAAACAAACAAGCAGCTCTGTGCTGTGAAACTAAGTAACTGATGGAGGCAGCAGACCCTGGTTAAAAACACCGGAGCTATCCTTTAATGGAGGCAACGATCAGCAGATGAGCCCAGAAGGAAAATAAGACTCTTCCTGGTCCTGTTTGTCAGAATAACATCCAGGTACTCTGATAAATATGATCAGTTTCTGGGGTTTAAATCAAACTTCATATAAGGAAAGGTTCCTGTTTTATTGTCAGGATATCAGAGATATTAGAGAGCAGCTCTCAGGTAGCAGCAGACCTGATCCTCACACAGCTTATATGGAGAAAACCCTCTGTGGAAAATCATTATGTAACACACACACACACACACACACACACTCTGCTGCTGTATTATATGGAGCCTG
>NC_092021.1:27283460-27300960 GCF_042242105.1 Pempheris klunzingeri
GTGTGACGTTGGTGTGACGCTGGTGTGACGCTGGTGTGACGTTGGTGTGACGTTGGTGTGACGCTGGTGTGACGTTGGTGTGACGTTGGTGTGACGCTGGTGTGACGCTGGTGTGACGCTGGTGTGACGCTGGTGTGACGTTGATGTGACGATGCCGTGACGCTGGTGTGACGTTGATGTGACGATGCCGTGACGATGCCGTGACGTTGGTGTGACGTTGATGTGACGATGCCGTGACGTTGGTGTGACGTTGGTGTGACGTTGGTGTGACGTTGGTGTGACGATGCCGTGACGATGCCGTGACGTTGGTGTGACGTTGGTGTGACGCTGGTGTGACGATGATGTGACGATGATGTGACGTTGATGTGACGATGCCGTGACGATGCCGTGACGATGCCGTGACGTTGGTGTGACGCTGGTGTGACGCTGGTGTGACGCTGGTGTGACGTTGATGTGACGATGCCGTGACGCTGGTGTGACGTTGATGTGACGATGCCGTGACGTTGGTGTGACGTTGATGTGACGATGCCGTGACGTTGGTGTGACGTTGGTGTGACGTTGGTGTGACGTTGATGTGACGATGCCGTGACGTTGGTGTGACGTTGGTGTGACGTTGGTGTGACGTTGGTGTGACGTTGGTGTGACGCTGGTGTGACGCTGGTGTGACGCTGGTGTGACGCTGGTGTGACGTTGATGTGACGATGCCGTGACGCTGGTGTGACGTTGATGTGACGATGCCGTGACGTTGGTGTGACGTTGATGTGACGATGCCGTGACGTTGGTGTGACGTTGGTGTGACGTTGGTGTGACGTTGGTGTGACGATGCCGTGACGTTGGTGTGACGTTGGTGTGACGTTGGTGTGACGCTGGTGTGACGCTGGTGTGACGATGCCGTGACGTTGGTGTGACGTTGGTGTGACGTTGGTGTGACGCTGGTGTGGCGCTGGTGTGACGATGCCGTGACGATGCCGTGACGTTGGTGTGACGCTGGTGTGACGCTGGTGTGACGCTGGTGTGACGCTGGTGTGACGTTGATGTGACGATGCCGTGACGTTGGTGTGACGCTGGTGTGACGCTGGTGTGACGCTGGTGTGACGCTGGTGTGACGTTGATGTGACGTTGATGTGACGATGCCGTGACGTTGGTGTGACGTTGATGTGACGCTGGTGTGACGTTGATGTGACGATGCCGTGACGTTGGTGTGACGTTGATGTGACGCTGGTGTGACGATGATGTGACGATGATGTGACGTTGATGTGACGATGCCGTGACGATGCCGTGACGATGCCGTGACGATGCCGTGACGTTGGTGTGACGCTGGTGTGACGCTGGTGTGACGCTGGTGTGACGCTGGTGTGACGTTGATGTGACGATGCCGTGACGCTGGTGTGACGTTGATGTGACGATGCCGTGACGTTGGTGTGACGTTGATGTGACGCTGGTGTGACGCTGGTGTGACGTTGATGTGACGATGCCGTGACGTTGGTGTGACGTTGGTGTGACGCTGGTGTGACGATGATGTGACGATGATGTGACGTTGATGTGACGATGCCGTGACGATGCCGTGACGTTGGTGTGACGATGCCGTGACGTTGGTGTGACGTTGGTGTGACGCTGGTGTGACGATGATGTGACGATGATGTGACGTTGATGTGACGATGCCGTGACGATGCCGTGACGTTGGTGTGACGTTGGTGTGACGCTGGTGTGACGATGCCGTGACGATGCCGTGACGATGCCGTGACGTTGGTGTGACGATGCCGTGACGATGCCGTGACGATGCTGTGATGATGCCGTGACGATGCTGTGATGATGCCGTGACGATGCTGTGACGATGCCGTGACGATGCTGTGATGATGCCGTGACGATGATGTGATGATGCTGTGTTCCTCGGTGTGTTCACTGCTGTGTGTTTCTCTAGAGGCAGGAACATGAGATCAGTGAATGATCTGCCGCCACCTGCTGCACATTTACCCTCAACACACCCTGACCGTCACAGCTGGAACACTAACCGTACAGTCTGGAGCGGGTCCTTTACAGACACCAGACATGTAATCAGTGAATGTGCTGTGTGATCTGGACCACAGTCACAGGGGGGGTCCTGTGCACACAGGTTACTTAACATACGCCCACATAACATCTGCTAATGTTACGTCGCTGCTAACTTAATTCTTGATGGGTGATGTCTCCTCCCCCTAACAACTCAAACCTGGAACCAAAAGTTAAAGCACTGAAAGTCATCAGATAAGATGTGAACCTTCAGTAATAATGAAGCATAGAAGAAGAAAAAGCTCTCACCAAACTACATTCAAGTTTTTCATGATTTTACTTTATCAGCTCCCTCATTCATCTGTCAGTTATTACTGGTACTGTTACACAGGTTAATTAGTGAGTAGGCAGACAGGCAGACAGACAGACAGACAGGCAGGCAGACAGACAGACAGACAGACAGGCAGGCAGGCAGGCAGACAGACAGGCAGGCAGGCAGACAGACAGACAGACAGACAGGTCTCACCATGTACGATGAGCATCCATGTTGAAGAGTCCACGGTCAGCCCTTCGGTGGTGATCAGCTGACACCGGTAGCGTCCCTGGTCCTCCCGTCTCACTCTCTCCATGGTGAGAGTCAGACGCGTACCGTCCCGTCTCTGCTGCGGACCCGGTCCCGTCCTCATCGCCCCACCGTCCTTAAGCCACGTAACCATGGCAACGGCAACAGATGAGACTAAGAGCGGGTGAGAGGGGAGACCAGCATGCTGAAGGTTAAAGAGACGACATTGACGGCGGCGCTGTGGCTCCTCGTGGTGTGCTCTCTCACCTTGGCAGGTGAAGGTCACCTGTGCTCCCTCTGTGGCCTCCTGGTCCAGAGGAACGGCCTCGAAGCGCAGGTCTGACCCCACCACCGATCTCCTCACAGCCCTGAAACACACAGATAAAACTAAGAAGAAGAAAGAAGAAAGCTGAGTGACGTTAGCTGGTGTGCTAACCATAGGCCCATTAAGCCCCTGGACTTCACTGCTAATTAACATCTATTAGCTAGAAACAGAAGTTAGCAAATGTAACTTGACTGAACTAACTGGTGACTAAAGGCGTCCTTGTAACATTAACCAGAGTAACCTTAGCCAGAGTAACATTAGCCAGAGTAACTTTAGCCAGAGTAACATTAGCCAGAGTAACTTTAGCCAGAGTAACCTTAGCCAGAGTAACATTAGCCAGAGTAACATTAGCCAGAGTAACTTTAGCCAGAGTAACTTTAGCCAGAGTAACCTTAGCCAGAGTAACTTTAGCCAGAGTAACATTAGCCAGAGTAACCTTAGCCAGAGTAACATTAGCCAGAGTAACATTAGCCAGAGTAACTTTAGCCAGAGTAACATTAGCCAGAGTAACCTTAGCCAGAGTAACTTTAGCCAGAGTAACATTAACCAGAGTAACATTAGCCAGAGTAACCTTAGCCAGAGTAACATTAGCCAGAGTAACTTTAGCCAGAGTAACCTTAGCCAGAGTAACATTAGCCAGAGTAACTTTAGCCAGAGTAACTTTAGCCAGAGTAACATTAGCCAGAGTAACCTTAGCCAGAGTAACATTAGCCAGAGTAACCTTAGCCAGAGTAACTTTAGCCAGAGTAACATTAACCAGAGTAACATTAGCCAGAGTAACCTTAGCCAGAGTAACATTAGCCAGAGTAACTTTAGCCAGAGTAACCTTAGCCAGAGTAACAGTAGCCAGAGTAACAGTAGCCAGAGTAACCTTAGCCAGAGTAACCTTAGCCAGAGTAACAGTAGCCAGAGTAACCTTAGCCAGAGTAACAGTAGCCAGAGTAACCTTAGCCAGAGTAACAGTAGCCAGAGTAACATTAGCCAGAGTAACCTTAGCCAGAGTAACAGTAGCCAGAGTAACCTTAGCCAGAGTAACAGTAGCCAGAGTAACAGTAGCCAGAGTAACCTTAGCCAGAGTAACCTTAGCCAGAGTAACAGTAGCCAGAGTAACCTTAGCCAGAGTAACATTAGCCAGAGTAACCTTAGCCAGAGTAACTTTAGCCAGAGTAACTTTAGCCAGAGTAACATTAGCCAGAGTAACCTTAGCCAGAGTAACATTAGCCAGAGTAACCTTAGCCAGAGTAACAGTAGCCAGAGTAACATTAGCCAGAGTAACATTAGCCAGAGTAACATTAGCCAGAGTAACTTTAGCCAGAGTAACCTTAGCCAGAGTAACAGTAGCCAGAGTAACCTTAGCCAGAGTAACTTTAGCCAGAGTAACTTTAGCCAGAGTAACATTAGCCAGAGTAACCTTAGCCAGAGTAACATTAGCCAGAGTAACCTTAGCCAGAGTAACTTTAGCCAGAGTAACATTAACCAGAGTAACATTAGCCAGAGTAACCTTAGCCAGAGTAACATTAGCCAGAGTAACTTTAGCCAGAGTAACCTTAGCCAGAGTAACAGTAGCCAGAGTAACAGTAGCCAGAGTAACCTTAGCCAGAGTAACAGTAGCCAGAGTAACCTTAGCCAGAGTAACCTTAGCCAGAGTAACAGTAGCCAGAGTAACATTAGCCAGAGTAACCTTAGCCAGAGTAACAGTAGCCAGAGTAACAGTAGCCAGAGTAACCTTAGCCAGAGTAACATTAGCCAGAGTAACCTTAGCCAGAGTAACTTTAGCCAGAGTAACTTTAGCCAGAGTAACATTAGCCAGAGTAACATTAGCCAGAGTAACCTTAGCCAGAGTAACATTAGCCAGAGTAACCTTAGCCAGAGTAACAGTAGCCAGAGTAACATTAGCCAGAGTAACTTTAGCCAGAGTAACATTAGCCAGAGTAACTTTAGCCAGAGTAACCTTAGCCAGAGTAACAGTAGCCAGAGTAACCTTAGCCAGAGTAACATTAGCCAGAGTAACCTTAGCCAGAGTAACCTTAGCCAGAGTAACCTTAGCCAGAGTAACAGTAGCCAGAGTAACCTTAGCCAGAGTAACCTTAGCCAGAGTAACTTTAGCCAGAGTAACTTTAGCCAGAGTAACATTAGCCAGAGTAACCTTAGCCAGAGTAACCTTAGCCAGAGTAACTTTAGCCAGAGTAACATTAGCCAGAGTAACCTTAGCCAGAGTAACAGTAGCCAGAGTAACTTTAGCCAGAGTAACCTTAGCCAGAGTAACATTAGCCAGAGTAACCTTAGCCAGAGTAACAGTAGCCAGAGTAACTTTAGCCAGAGTAACTTTAGCCAGAGTAACATTAGCCAGAGTAACATTAGCCAGAGTAACCTTAGCCAGAGTAACAGTAGCCAGAGTAACTTTAGCCAGAGTAACCTTAGCCAGAGTAACATTAGCCAGAGTAACTTTAGCCAGAGTAACATTAGCCAGAGTAACATTAGCCAGAGTAACATTAGCCAGAGTAACCTTAGCCAGAGTAACAGTAGCCAGAGTAACTTTAGCCAGAGTAACTTTAGCCAGAGTAACATTAGCCAGAGTAACAGGTTGATCTCTACCTGTTGCTGTCTGAGCTGCTTGCTGGCTGCTGGACTGAACCGGTCTGAACTGGAACAGGACTGGAGACTGACTGGACCTGCAGACGGACAGACAGACAGGCAGACAGAGCACCTGTTCTAGGTGGAACAGAATATCAGGGCAGGTTTTTATCAAACCTCTGCTTTAGTTCCTACTAGTACAGCCGACAGATTACTGCTGATCTGATCGATCTGGACTTCAGACCTACAGGACCTTTACAGGATCTTTACAGGGGCAGTCTGCAGACCTTCAGGACCTTTACAGGGGCAGTCTGCAGACCTTCAGGACCTTTACAGGACCTTTACAGGGGCAGTCTGCAGATCTACAGGACCTTTACAGGACCTTTACAGGACCTTTACAGGACCTTTACAGGGGCAGTCTGCAGACCTACAGGACCTTTACAGGACCTTTACAGGGGCAGTCTGCAGACCTACAGGACCTTTACAGGACCTTTACAGGGGCAGTCTGAATGTGGTGGTGCAGTGCTGCTGTGTGGGAGATGAAGGATAAAGAGGACAAACTGGTCATACTAGAAAAAGCAAAGAGAGCGCTAACCCTCGTCAGCCACCATAGGGAGCAGACCGCTGGGGGTCACTACATGCTACAGACTGGTCCTTTAAGCAGGTTAGACCAACAGACAGCGGCTGTGACCTGAGTCCAGCTCTTCATCTAGATTCTGTATATTTCACAAGTGGCTTCAACATGTTTATCTACAGGTTTGGTTTTCTGACCTGAGCAGCTGCAGCTCTCCTCTCAGCCACCAGGGGGGGCTGCACAGGCGGTCTGCCCCTCCAGGAGGCTACCTGTCCACACTGAGACCGGCTGCTGGGTCTGGGCTGCTGTGGGCCCCTGGTGTGGGGGGTCTCTGCCGGGTGGACGGGGGTCCTGCAGGAGCAGAAAGGATGTTTGGTCTTTATTCTGTTCTATTATCATTTTACTGTCGTTCACTCCAGTGTTTGTATCTAATCATTTTTGTGGCCGTCTTTTGGGAGACAATAAAAGCTGTGACCCTCCAGACCAATCAGTGATCGATCACTGATCTCTGACTGACTCTCAGGGTCACAAGCAGCAGAGTTAGAAGTCTGGAGGGCAGATGTGTGATTGCAGTCCGGATGTGGTCTGATGACGTGTTTGTTCAGAGCGACTAAAAACTAGAAGGTGAACAAACATAATCAATAATATCAATAATATCAATCCAATGTCACCGTGCTGTTTTACGGTCTAACGTGCTGTGTGAAGCTGCGGCTCATGTTTCTCATGTCTGCTCTTCCTGCTCTGGTTTGGGCCTACTTGTAACAGATAATAACTTTATTTAAACCTCATGCAGAGACGAGCCGAGTGGCTTCCCGCCTCAGTGAGTGACTCACCTGGAGGAGACGTCAGGAGCACCTGGTGGAGAAAACCTCATTAGCATGTTTCAGCTCTTCAGAAGAAGTGATGACATAAAAACCATCCTGAGCTCTGATTGGTCGTCTCACCCTGGACGTGGAGCGCCGCGGTGGCGGTTGCTGTTCCGGCGCTGTTGGTGACCAAACACTTGTAACTTCCTGCATCCTCCACACACACTTCCTGAATCTCCAGGAAGTGTAGACCTGAGCGCTCATACACGCTGACCCGCCCACCAGACTGAAGCTCCGCCTCCCCCTGAGCCACAGAGACGATGATGTCATCAGTCGGTTATGTGTAAAGTTTCTTAAACAATGTGGAGATAAACTGATCGATCGAGGACTCTGCTCCGCCCCCAAACCCCCATCACTCTCCAGGTATTTGACACTACAGTTCCCATGATGTTTTGGGGGATGTAAACAGGAAGTATAATATTCAGGACATTTATTCTCATCCCTTCATCACGAGGCCCCCGAACACCCTCCTCCTCCAACGTCTTCCTGTTCACAGCTAAACTATCCATTTTTACATTATTAAAGGAGCACTCTGGTGTTTTTCTGTCCACATCCTGGTGTGTGAGTGACTGGTAGGTAGTAAAAGTGTTGGAACTGGTCCAGTAGATCACCTCAGCCAGCAGACACCAAACGGGCTGCAATGGCTGCAACGTGATCCTTTGGGACAACTGCACCTGATCACAGTAGGTCCACTAAAAGAGCTTGTTTGATCCACTGACAGGCTCAGAGTGTTATTCTAAGTGTGTGACAGCATCATGGAAAGGATCCCTACAGAGAGAGACCTGGAAGATCCTTTTGGTTTAACCACAAACAGCACACACACCAGACTACATTCACTAAAACGAGAGTCCGCCAACTAAAACCACACTAACACTAATACTGGAGTTCTCCTGTAACCAGGTCCAGCTTCACTGGTCCAGTCCATCAGCTGGAGCGATCAATAACGAGGGCTGGTAGCTGAACTAAAGGCTGTTGGCACTTTTTAATGGGCTGATGAAATGTTAATGAATGTGGCGTCCATCAGGGCTGTGGTCTCGGCCCCCTGCTCCTGTACAAGGACAATCACTTCCAAGTTATTAAACCAGGTAAGCTTCCTCCCACCTTGTACCATGTGACCCGGGGCTGTGGGCGTCCTGTCGTCTTGGCGGAGAACTTCCCCGTCTGTCCCAGCTTGGCAAACACTCGGCTCGGTTTAGTGATGAACTTTGGCGGACTCTCGCCCCAGATACTGGACCTGTTCTCCATCGATGCAGAGCAACACCTGGAATTATGGGAAATGGAGTTCTGCATAAATGTATTCCTCTTACATCCTGGTTGCAGACATGCTGCCTTTAAGAGGTTAGCTTTTCAGCTTGTCCGTCCATCCTCTCATTACCCAGAATGCTGTCTGAGCAGGTGCAAAAACGAATGTGACCTCAGCACCAAAATGGCTGAAGAAGAAGGAGGAGGAGCTCACCCTGTTCTCATGGAGGATGGGAGGCCATATTTCTTCCCTGAACTCTCTGCAGGAGGAAGAAGAGGAGAACATCAGAGAGGACAGTTAGGAACAATGTTTGAATTAAAAACTTTATTTGTACATCAGCTGAACTAGACGGACACACTAAGACGGGATTTAAAGATGTCACAGCACAAATGAGAATAAGGGCTTCCAAATGTATTTTAATGAGACACATCAGCAGTAGTATCAGTAGTATTCTCAGTAGTATCTGTAGTGTTCTCAGTAGTGTTCTCAGTAGTATCTGTAGTGTTCTCAGTAGTGTTCTCAGTAGTATCAGTAGTATTCTCAGTAGTATCTGTAGTGTTCTCAGTAGTGTTCTCAGTAGTATCTGTAGTGTTCTCAGTAGTATTGGTAGTGTTCTCAGTAGTATCGGTAGTGTTCTCAGTAGTATCAGTAGTGTTCTCAGTAGTATCTGTAGTATTCTCAGTAGTATCGGTAGTATTCTCAGTAGTATCAGTAGCAGAGGTAGTACTGCAGGTGTTCAGACCTTGCAGAAGGATCTCCACGGTAACCTGCCGGCTCCCCGCCTCATTGGTTGCCTGACAGGTGTACCGGCCCAGGTCTTCCTCGGTGACTCCACCCACCACCAGGCTGAAGGTGCCCCGCCCACCCTGGTCCACGAAGCAACGCTCTTCACCAATCACAGCCCTCCCCTCTCTGTACCATGTGATCTGAGGTTCAGGATGACCTCGCACCTGTAAAACATAATCTTCACCATCACCACCATCATCATCATCACCATCACCACCATCATCATCACCATCACCACCATCATCACCATCATCATCATCACCACCATCACCACCATCATCATCATCACCATCACCACCATCATCATCATCATCATCACCATCACCACCATCATCATCATCACCATCACCACCATCATCATCATCATCTTCATCATCATCACCATCACCACCATCACCACCATCATCATCATCACCATCACCACCATCACCACCATCATCATCATCACCATCACCACCATCATCACCATCATCATCATCACCACCATCACCACCATCATCATCATCACCATCACCACCATCATCATCATCATCATCACCATCACCACCATCATCATCATCACCATCACCACCATCATCATCATCATCTTCATCATCATCACCATCACCACCATCACCATCACCACCATCATCACCATCACCATCACCACCATCACCACCATCATCATCATCACCATCACCACCATCATCATCATCATCATCACCATCACCACCATCATCATCATCACCATCACCACCATCATCGCCATCACCATCATCATCATCTCCACCACCACCATCATCGCCATCATCATCATCACCATCACCACCATCATCATCATCACCATCACCATCACCACCATCATCGCCATCATCATCATCACCATCACCACCATCACCATCATCACCATCACCACCATCATCATCATCATCATCACCATCACCACCATCACCATCATCACCATCACCACCATCATCATCATCATCATCACCATCATCAACCGGGACCTCCTGCTGGAGGACCAGACGGTGACCCACCTTCCCCTCCAGTCGGGCGTCCCCCCCCAGGGCCACCCGGGCGTTGCGTGGAGGGAGGATGAAGGCTGGAGGCTCGTTGCCACGGGAACTGCATCCCATTGACGGGCCTGTTGCCTTGGAGACGGTGAAGGAGGCCGAAGCCGAGCGAACGTCAGTCATCCTGCTGCCAGAGAACAGATACAATCAATAATCAATACAATACAATCAGTAGCACAAGTCACAGAGAAGACTCACTTCTGATTGATCACCTGATCGGTGTGTGTGTGTGTGTGAGTGTGTGTGAGTGTGTGTGTGTGTGTGTGTGAGTGTGTGTGTGTGTGTGTGTGTGAGTGTGTGTGTGTGTGTGTGTGTGTGTGAGTGTGTGTGTGTGTGTGTCTGTGTGTGTCTGTGTGAGTGTGTGTGTGTTACTGTGTGTTACTGTGTGTTACTGTGTGTGTGTGTGTGTGTGTGTGTGTGTGTGTGAGTGTGTGTGTGTGTGTGTGTGTGTGTGTGTCTGTGTGTGTCTGTGTGTGTGTGTGTGTGTGTGTGTGTGTGAGTGTGTGTGTCTGTGTGTGTGTGTGTGTGTGTGAGTGTGTGTGTCTGTGTGTGTGTGAGTGTGTGTGTCTGTGTGTGTGTGTCTGTGTGTGTGTGTGTGTGTGTGTGTGTGTGTCTGTGTGTGTGTTCAGAGGATAAAAACATCATGTGACTCATTTCACATGTTTGACCAAATATGGAAGAAAAAACTTTTCTGTTTCTGCTCAAAGACGCTCTGTATGTTCTCTGTATGTTCTCTGTATGATCTCTGTATGATCTCTGTATGTTCTCTGTATGATCTCTGTATGTTCTCTGTATGTTCTCTGTATGATCTCTGTATGATCTCTGTATGTTCTCTGTATGATCTCTGTATGTTCTCTGTATGTTCTCTGTATGTTCTCTGTATGATCTCTGTATGATCTCTGTATGTTCTCTGTATGATCTCTGTATGTTCTCTGTATGTTCTCTGTATGATCTCTGTATGTTCTCTGTATGATCTCTGTATGTTCTCTCTATGTTCTCTGTATGATCTCTGTATGTTCTCTGTATGTTCTCTGTATGATCTCTGTATGTTCTCTCTATGTTCTCTGTATGATCTCTGTATGTTCTCTCTATGTTCTCTGTATGTTCTCTGTATGTTCTCTGTATGATCTCTGTATGATCTCTGTATGTTCTCTGTATGTTCTCTGTATGATCTCTGTATGTTCTCTGTATGATCTCTGTATGATCTCTGTATGTTCTCTGTATGTTCTCTGTATGATCTCTGTATGTTCTCTGTATGATCTCTGTATGATCACTGTATGTTCTCTGTATGATCTCTGTATGATCTCTATGTGTTCTCTGTATGATCTCTGTATGTTCTCTCTGTGTTCTCTGTATGTTCTCTCTGTGTTCTCTGTATGATCTCTCTGTGTTCTCTGTATGTTCTCTGTATGTTCTCTCTGTGTTCTCTGTATGTTCTCTCTGTGTTCTCTGTATGTTCTCTCTGTGTTCTCTGTATGATCTCTCTGTGTTCTCTGTGTGTTCTCTGTATGTTCTCTCTGTGTTCTCTGTATGTTCTCTCTGTGTTCTCTGTATGTTCTCTCTGTGTTCTCTGTATGATCTCTATGTGTTCTCTGTGTGTATTATTATATTTTATTCTATTCTATTATACCATTAGCCTCCTTTAGACGTTAGCGGCGCTAACAGACGCTAGCGGTGCTAACAGACGTTAGCGGCGCTAACAGACGTTAGCGGCGCTAACAGACGCTAGCGGTGCTAACTCTAGCAGTGATGTTCCCTGTTTATCAGTAAAGTCAGTAAGTACATTTACTCAAGTGCTGCACTCAGACCTGAGGTACTGGGACTGTGTAGTGAGAGTACTTCTACCTCAGGACCAGGGGGAGTACTGGGTCTGGCCCCCAGTCAGTCCAGTCAGTGCTGGAGACAGAGGCCAGGGTCACACACACACACACACACACACACACACACACACACAAACACAGTAACACACACACACACACACACACACACACACACACACACACACACACACACACACAGTAACACACAGTAACACACACACACACACACACACACACACACACAGTAACACACACACACACACACACACACACACACAGTAGCACACACACACACACACACACACACACACACACACACACACACAGTAACACACACACACACACACACACACACACAGTAACACACAGTAACACACACACACACACACACACACAGTAGCACACACACACACACACACACACACACACACACACACACACACACAGTAACACACACACACACACACACACACACACAGTAACACACAGTAACACACACACACACACACACACACAGTAACACACACACACACACACACACACAGTAGCACACACACACACACACACACACACACACACAGTAACGCACACACACACACACACACACACACTCACACACACAGTAACACTCACACACACACACACACACAGTAACGCACACACACACACACACACACAGTAGCACACACACACACACACACACACACACACACACACACACACACAGTAACGCACACACACACACACACACACACACAGTAGCACACACACACACACACACACACACACACACACACACACACACAGTAACACTCACACACACACACACACACACACAGTAGCACACACACACACACACACACACACACACACACACACACACAAACGTCGCCTCCTTCGCTCTCACACTGATCCTGTCAGAGAGGAAGAGGAGCAGGTTTCTTCTTCATATGTTTTAATCTGAGAGAAGCTAGTTATGGAAAGGGTCACTCCCCTTTTTCTACCCATGATCCTCTGTGTCCACATCCCGGTGTCTGAGTGACTGGTAGGTAGTAAAAGTGTTGGAACTGGTCCAGTAGATCACCTCAGCCAGCAGACACCAAACGGGCTGCAATGGCTGCAACGTGATCCTTTGGGACAACTGCACCTGATCACAGTAGGTCCACTAAAAGAGCTTGTTTGATCCACTGACAGGCTCAGAGTGTTATTCTAAGTGTGTGACAGCATCATGGAAAGGATCCCTACAGAGAGAGACCTGGAAGATCCTTTTGGTTTAACCACAAACAGCACACACACCAGACTACATTCACTAAAACAGGGTTTTTAGAGCTGCTGCTCCATCAGTCAGTGAGTGTGACTTTAAAGAGTCGGTTCACATCTGAACGAAGTCTTTAAAACTCCAATAACACAAACACACTAAGTTGGTTCCCCAGTACGTGGCCAGAACCACTCCTGACCTAAACCTGAGTTTACTTCCATCTTGTCCCCATGAGGAGGGAGCGTCCCCACAACATGACAGTGAGAACAGATAAATGTCCTCACAGCACCAGTAATACGTGGTGTTCATCCATCCATCCTGACGACGGCTGCTGTTTCCCCTCAATGGTCTCATCATGTCGTGTGTTTTTAAAGAGGCATTCTGATATTTTACAGTTTTCTATATAAAGGCTCAATGTCACATTAACACTAACAAACTAACCAATCCAGGCAGCAACTCCTGTTTTCTGGGAGCTCAAATGTCTGTTTTTGTCACTGGAGTCTGGTTCACAGCTGCTGACTGAAAAGCTTCCAGTCATTACAGTACTCTACTGTGTGCTAGTACTTCCTGTTCTTCCTCTACCACTGCTTCTCACGCAGCAGGTCAAAAACAGCATGACATCACGCTAACAGAACGGAGAAATAACAACTGCTTATCTTATCTGACTGTGGAAACAAGATAAGTTTGGTCCAGACCTGTTTCATATGAGTAGAATGTAAATTCAGGCGTCTAGTTTAAGGAGAGCAGCCGTTATATCGCTCTCTGCTAAAGCACCAGACTCCATTCACAAAAGCAGGGATTTTAGCTCCCAGAACACAAGAGCTGGTCTGCTGCCTCCATCAGGGAGTGACTCAGGTGTGTTAAAGGTCAGTTTGGATCCACACAGTAACACACACTAACTAAGTGATGGAGGCAGCAGCTCCTCTTTCTGAGCCCGTCAGCGGCTGAAGGATCTACTGGATCTACTGGATCTACTGGATCTACTGGACTATTTAGACACCAGGTTATGTGCAGACAGGTTTAAACAGTTACCCTTTAATGGACCTCCAGTAATCCCAATAATACAGTAAGTATTTAGAACAGACAGTCGACTCATCACTCCTTCTTTAAATTAAGCTTTTCAAAATAAAACAGGAAGCAGCAGACCTGGCTGATAAACTCAAACATCAGCCTGAAACCTGACAAACTTCAAAGGCAACTTAAAGGAAAACTTCCCATCATGCGCCAGAGTTCATCCACAGGTCGGAGTCTGATTCTGAGCAGATTCCTTCACGCCAGTCAACCGTTTCACAAACATCCTCCGACTCCAGACTCCGTTTCCCACAATCCCCTGCTGAGGCCAGACTTCAGCTGGTTTACAGTGTTTGTGTTGTTATTGATCAGGAGAACGTTGATCAGTCACATCCTGTCTGATCAGATCTTTATTTCCATGACCAAACCAAGAACAAAGCTTCTCTTTAATTAATGAGAGATCATTGATGAGACATCATTGATCTGATCATTGATCAGAGGCTGCAGGACACTTCGGGAACACTTCAGTCATTTCAGTCACAGCTGAACCTCTGAGCCGTTTCAGGTCTGAGCATCTTAAATGAGCAGAAAAATGAATGGAGTCTGGTGCAGCAGGGTCATTCAGCCTCTGAGGACAGAATGAAGTCTGTCACAGTCAAACTTTCCTCTAAAACACACAACTCTGATCGCAGTCTGCTGATTAAACTGATCGATCCGGATCGACCCCCCCCCAACATACGGTCCGTTTTTAACCAAAACAAACTTTCCAACTTTCCTTCAGCCTGAAAAACGTTTGTTAACCGACAAGAAGACGACAGACAGACAGACAGAGAGAGAGACAGACAGACAGACAGACAGACAGACAGACAGACAGACAGAGACAGACAGACAGACAGAGAGAGAGAGAGAGAGAGACAGACAGAGACAGACAGACAGACAGAGAGAGAGACACAGAGAGAGAGACAGACAGACAGACAGAGAGACAGAGAGAGAGACAGACAGACAGACAGACAGAGACAGACAGACAGAGACAGACAGACAGAGACAGAGACAGAGAGAGAGAGAGACAGACAGACAGAGAGACAGACAGACTTACCGATGAGGAGCAGCAGCAGAGCCTCAGTCCTCAGGACCGGAGGAAGGACTGAGTAGGAGGAGGAGGAGGAGGGGGAGGAAGAGGGGGAGGGGGAGGAAGAGGGGGAGGGGGGGGCAGTGATGAATGCAGTGATTCTTCAGGTGAAGCCTCCTCCTCCTCCTCCTCCTCCTCCTCCTCCTCCCTCAGTGAAAACGCTCTGAAAACACGGAGCTGCAGCAGGAGGGACTAACTGACTAGTTAGTTAGTTAACTAGCTAGTTAACTAACTAACTAGCTAGCTAGTTAACTAACTAGCCAACCGACTGACTAGCTAGCTAACTAACTAACTGGCCGACTAGCTAACTGACTAGCACACTAACTAGCTAACAGGAACAGGACTGTGATCAGTGATTTATTTCTGGTGATGCAGCTGATCACATGATCTGTAGTGACATCATATCTCACATCAGAGGCCTTTGCTCTGATTGGTTCTCCTTCTGTGACGATACACAGCTCAGCCAATCACATTCATCCTCATCAGAGACCATCAGGGACCATCAGAGACCGTCAGGACCAGGAGAGACTATCAGAGACCATCAGGGACCATCAGAGACCAAAAGGACCAGGAGAGACTATCAGAGACCACCAGAGACCATCAGGGACCATCAGAGACCGTCTGGACCAGGAGAGACTATCAGAGACCATCAGGGACCATCAGAGATCATCAGGACCAGGAGAGACTATCAGAGACCATCAGAGACCATCAGAGACCGTCTGGACCAGGAGAGACTATCAGAGACCACCAGGGACCACCAGAGACCATCAGGGACCATCAGAGACCACCAGGGACCACCAGACCATCAGGGACCATTAGACCATCAGGGACCATCAGGGACCATCAGGGACCATTAGACCATCAGAGACCATCAGAGACCATCAGAGACCATCAGGGACCATCAGAGACCGTCTGGACCAGGAGAGACTATCAGAGACCACCAGGGACCACCAGAGACCATCAGGGACCACCAGACCATCAGAGACCATCAGGACCAGGAGAGACTATCAGAGACCATCAGGGACCATCAGAGACCATCAGGGACCACCAGAGACCATCAGGGACCATTAGACCATCAGGGACCATCAGGGACCACCAGACCATCAGGGACCATTAGACCATCAGGGACCATCAGGGACCACCAAAGACCATCAGGGACCATCAGGACCAGGAGAGACTATCAGAGACCATCAGGGACCATCAGAGACCATCAGGGACCACCAGAGACCATCAGGGACCATTAGACCATCAGGGACCATCAGGGACCACCAGAGACCATCAGGGACCATCAGAGACCATCAGGGACCACCAGAGACCATCAGGGACCATTAGACCATCAGGGACCATCAGGGACCACCAGACCATCAGGGACCATTAGACCATCAGGGACCATCAGGGACCACCAAAGACCATCAGGGACCACCAGAACTGTCTGTGTGTCAGTCTGTCTGTCTGTGTGTGTGTCAGTGTGTCTGTGTGTCTGTCTGTCTGTGTGTGTGTGTGTGTCTGTGTGTGTGTCTGTGTGTCTGTCAGTGTGTCTGTCAGTGTGTCTGTCTGTGTGTCAGTGTGTCTGTCAGTCTGTCAGTCTGTCTGTGTGTCTGTGTGTCTGTGTGTGTCAGTGTGTCTGTCTGTCTGTCTGTCTGTCTGTCTGTCAGTCTGTCTGTCTGTGTGTCTGTCTGTGTGTCTGTGTGTCAGTCAGTCAGTCAGGTTGTGTTATGTCGCCCCCTGCTGGTTTCAGGTGTATCAGCCCTCCATCCTTTCTGTCAGAGATCCTGCAGCTGTGTCAACAGTCTATTAGAGGATCTTCAGTCAGAACCACAGACGCTGGTGAAGGTTAAACTGATAACATTCTGCTCTAAACACCTTTTCTACCAACATAACTGCTCTGGACAGCATCACTGTGGCCTCCAGCTCCACTGGGAGGAATCTGGGAGTCTTATTGATCAGGATTTGTCCTTTAACTCCACATTAAACAGATTTCTAGAACTGCCTTTTTCCATCTACTAATGTTGTTAAAACCAGGTCCATCCTGTCTGGAGATGATGCAGAAACACTAGTCCACACATGAGTCACTTCCAGGTTGGATTATTTCTGTTCCTTATTATCAGGCTGCCCCAATAAGTCCTTAAAGACTCTCCAGCTGGTCCAGAACGCTGCTGCTCCTGTTCTGACCAGAACTAAGAGAAGAGACCATCTTTCTCCTGTACTGGCTTCTCTTCACTGGCTTCCAGTCAAATCTAGAATAGAGTTTAAAATCCTTCTCCTCACCTCCAAAGCTCTTAATGTTCAGGCTCCATCATCTCTTAAAGAG
>NC_092021.1:27305960-27308460 GCF_042242105.1 Pempheris klunzingeri
TTAGCATCATGGCGTTAGCATCATGGCGTCAGTATCATGAGATTAGCATCATGGCGTTAGCATCATGGCGTCAGTATCATGAGATTAGCATCATGGCGTTAGCATCAGTTCAGAGCAGCGATCACAGATTCACTGACACGTCTGTGACCTGGATGAACGTGTGTTTTCAGGCGTTGAAATCATTACTGTTCACTGTCATCAGTACTGGAACCTTTCCTGTGTGCCATGTTTATTCTTAGTATCATTTATCAGCATTATTTCATCCTTCTGCCTCACAGACCAGTTTGTCCCTGAATAAAGCTGCAGACCGTCGGGACAGTAAGGACGGTATGATGATTAAAAGCTCTGCAGCACAAAATCAGCCTGAAGTCACTGAAGAAACTGTTCGAGCTCACAGAATCACTGTCATTACATCATCACCTCATTTTGCAGAGAAACCTGTGTAAACACCAACCGTGTGTGTGTGTGTGTGTGTGTGTGTGTTCCCCTCAGGACCTTCTGACCCGGGATCAGTGATGCTGTGACGTCTGCGGGGACTCGAACCTGTGAGGGGGATCCAACATGGCCGCCGTGTGTGGAGCTTCATTGACAGTGTGTGTGTGTGTCCTGCTGCTGCCTGCTGTGCCCGGTCAGTCTGAACCACCTGTTGTCAGAACACACGTCCTGAAGCTAACTGTAGCCTAGCTTAGCACAACACTGCAAACAGAGGGAAACGGTTAGCTTAGCTGAGCTTGCTGCTTCAAGTTTAGCTTTTATTGTAAATACAAAATGGGTGACGAGCCGAATTTACCACAACACCAAAGAGTTTTATAGAAATGTGTCAAACTTTCATTTCATTAGTGAGTTTCCACTAAAACACAAGAAGGAAATAAAAGTCGTCACATTTTGAAGTGGAGTTCTGTTGGCTTTAAAACAGATCGAGCAACAGAAGCCTAGCTTCATGATCCTCGTCATGATCTGCAAACACGCTGCACTGAGTCAGCGATAACATTAGCAAACAAGTTAGGACTCCACTTCCCATCATGCTCTGCTGTTGGCTCACAGAAACATGCATCCTGGGGTGTGTTACAGAAACATAGCTCACAGTCCTGTGTGTGTGTAGTGATTTAGCAATTAACTCATGACGCACACACACATCCTGACTCTGTTATATAACACACACACACACACACACACACACACACACACACACACACACACACACAGTGTCGTCAGCCAGTCTGTCAGTTGGAGAGTTGTTGTTGTGATGTGGATGATAAGACACACACTCCACCTTCCCGTCATTGTGTGTGTGTGTGTGTTTACAGTAGACTAGACAGAGCGACTCCCCCTGGCTCCGGCTCAGTGAGGGGGGGTCGGTCAGATTCCTGTGAGGTGACGCCTGTGAAGGAATTCACAGGATGTTTTCTGAACCAGCCGAGAGTCAAAGGCCACAGGAAAGGTCATTAACACGGACAGAGTTCATCCTCTGGAGAACAGGAACAGGACATTTTATGACAGTGTGAACACGATGGCCTGTGTGGGGAGTCCAGGGGTCCCTGTGATCAGGACACAGTGAGGACCGGGGGCTGAGGACATGAGAACCAACCCTGTGAATTCATCAGACAACCAAACTCAGCCGGCCTCCAATTCATTTGATGGTCTGATGGTGCTGTTTCTCCCCCCTGGTCCTCTGTGTCCACATCCTGGTGTGAGTGACTGGTAGGTAGTAAAAGTGTTGGAACTGGTCCAGTAGATCACCAGTAGATCACCTCAGCCAGCAGACACCAAACGGGCTGCAATGGCTGCAACGTGATCCTTTGGGACAACTGCACCTGATCACAGTAGGTCCACTAAAAGAGCTTGTTTGATCCACTGACAGGCTCAGAGTGTTATTCTAAGTGTGTGACAGCATCATGGAAAGGATCCCTACAGAGAGAGACCTGGAAGATCCTTTTGGTTTAACCACAAACAGCACACACACCAGACTACATTCACTAAAACACACTGACTGATGGAGGCAGCAGAGCAGCAGCTCCTGTCCTGTGAGGTCAAATCAGTGTTTTTGTGAATGGAGTCTGGTGTGTGTGTGCAGAGAGGTTAAATTATAGTATGATAATGATGAGTCCCCACAATTTGACTGACAGCTGCCAGGTGTGTGTGTGTATTGTTGTGGTTCACCAAAGACAAAATCTGAGCTCTGCTGCTGTTGCTACGGCAACATGCCGCCTGAGGAACATTTAGTTAAAAGTTTTAAAGACTCCAGAGTCCAACATGGAGGACGCTAGCGTAGCTTATTAGCAGTCTGAACATCCTGCTTTTCCATGACTGATGAGGATCAATAATCTACTGATAGAACACACGGTGGTCCAGTCTCCTGTTTACTTTAGGATCATTCGACATTTCAAATAGAGGACTTTAACTTTCACAGGGTGGTGAAGCGCTTTCGAGCAGCAGCCTCTGGCTTCCTGCTGAGCCGGCCGTTGGTTCTATAACATGACGAATGTGATGGGACGGTCGG